>NC_143439.1:42563300-42866330 GCF_987193195.1 Phasianus colchicus
TGATAACTTCTACATAGGAAACAGGGAAGATGCCTTGTCTGTTGGTTCCTGGTATTTTACCTTCATACCAGTTTTGATCAACTCGCTTAAGAAGTACGACTCTGTCTCCCTGGAATGCATTATAAAAGTGGGTTATCAGCAGATGAATAGTAACTTTTTTTTTCCCAATCACTGATATTATTTTAATGCACAGAATTATTTTCCCTGCAGTACTGTTCCTGCCTTCACCTTTCTCCTGCCATTTATAATAACCATGTAAATCAAGTTACCATTCCAGCAAAAGGAGGGTGGTCACAGACTGCACTTGCTGTTCAGCAGAATCTCTCTTTTGGTTGGAGGACTAATGCAAACTTTTCATAGGAATACTACTGTTTAAATTGTTGGCCAGTCTACTAACTAACACCCCAATTGTAATATGGAATAATAGAATGGCTTGGGTTGGAAGGGACTCCAAGGATCATCAAGTTCCAACCTCATTGCCACATGCAGGGCCACCAACCTCCAGATCTGGTACTACAGCAGGTTGCCCAGAGCCCTATCCAACCTGCTCTTGAGCACCTCCAGGGATGGAGTGTCCACAACCCCTGAATAATTAATTAATTTAAATGCTCCATTTTCCCTAAGGATAATAGAAGTTAAATAATTAAATTCACACACGTGCTTTGTTATCAAGTAAAACTGTAATAAGTGGAAATGAAAAGTTCAAAATTATTTCATAGGGAAAAAAGAGATAAATGCTTTTCCCACTGAGCATGCTGCACAAGCAGGTATCTATGTAAGAAGACAGATGGGCAGTGGCTCACTTACTGTTTTTAGAGAGCCTAGAAACTGAAATGGAAAATAGCAACTTTTTATTTAAACATTTCTCTGTTTTGAAACTTAATGAGCTCCTTCTTTTGATTGATGTGATGTGCTTTTTACCCTGTCATTTTAGAACAAATCCTTCCTTATTAGTTTTTCGTTCTTTCGTTTCAGTAGTAGATTTGTGGAATACCCTAAAATTATCATTATTAGGATGGAAATGTAACTTTTAAAAACAAACCAAAATAGGGCTGACAAGATGGTGACCACCACAATCAGCATGAAAGGGGATTTAAAAAAAAAAAAAAAAAAAGAAATCAAACTGCCTCCCCCCACCTCTAGTTCTCTCTGTTTCTATTCCTGATATTTTTTTTCTAGACCTCTTTGAAATTCACCAGTCTCAAAGAAGTGGAAAAATACCCATTACCTTCAGTGATGCTAGATCAAGTGTTAATTCAGCATCAAAAAGCTGTATCCTTAGTTTTACACAAAAGGAGGAACACTGAATAACTTCTATGAAAATTAACTCATTTAAAAAAGAAAATAAATGAGGTAAAATTTTCCAGTGGGTTAATAATATGTAATACTTATAACTAAGTGCATAATACCTTGAATAATAAAGTTCCTACAGCGAGAGTATCTCAGTCAGACAAACCCCAGCAATTAAACACTTGTTCTGATCATGTATAATAAAGGATCATCACCAACATGTATGTGTATAGACATGACAGGAATATGTTAGAAAGAGCAGACTATTATTAAGATGATAAATTTTCAAGAGCCAGTACTTTTAGAAACACGTTTGAGCCTTTCTTCTGAATTTTGCTGTTTCTATTTTCTGTATTTTTATTTCTTCTGTAGTAGAAGCCTCACTGTGATAATGAAGACAGTAACAATTCCTAAAAAGGTCAATGGATAATTGAAATGAAAAGTAGAAAACTGGGTTGCCAGTTTGGAGGTGTTTGCATATAGCAATTATATTTATATACACAAAATATTTAAGCTCATTAGCTTGCATTCTTTCCCAGCTGCCTGCAAATAGCTTATGTCAGCAGCTTTCTACCATTACATTGCTTTGTGTATGGCACATTTAGTACCAAAGCACTGTATTTATGTATATATTAATTCTATTTAGCAGAAGACATCATAATGTTATTTGGATAAAAATAGTTCTAAGCTATACCTTTCTAAGTGATAACTCCACATTTGTGTCTGCACTGAAATTATATTTGGCAATAGCTTCTCCAATCTCTCCAATCTGTGCAGGAGGAGGCGGCCTGGCAGGCTGTGCTTTTTCTGGAGGAGAAAGCTTCTAGGGAGAAAAATACCAACAGATTTTAATCATTTGCATGTAGCTTGTGAATCTGTTACCCAAAATAATTCAAGGAATTAAAACAAAGAACAAACCTCAACATAAGAAATTGGGAATATTCCAACTCTTCCATGGTGCTCACCTTCATACCAGTTTTGATCAATTTTCCTGAGGATATAGACAGTATCTCCTTTCTTAAAGGACAGCTCTCTGTAACAGATTCATTTAAATCAGGTGTTTATAACTTTACATTTGAACTCTACCTGCATAGCTCCTGCTGTTTCTAAGTTCAAAACTGAAACAAAATGTAGCAACTAAACATTTGGAGAAAAGATGTCACAGCTGTGATACGCTTACCAGTTGATTATACCCTATAAAAAAAAAAAAAACGATTCACATTTATGAATACTGGATATTATTGGTAAGTCACATAGGCCTAATTTTTACCTCCAAGAAAGTATTTGTAGTTATTATCAAAGTGGACAGTATAGTATCTGCAGGCAAGCATGATGACTTCGATATCCCCTGTTTAGAAGCAGGTGTTATGACGGGTATCATAGACATACTTGGTGTTCTTGACAAATTGGTAGGGAAAACTACTGAACACATTGCATGCTTCTGTGGTCAATTACTACCTTTTTGCAGCAGCATAACTTAGAGTGCTTCTGTGTCAACTCTTTTTCTTTTTGAGATCAAGATGATCAGAAGCATGATTATGTTCTCACCATTTCTGAGAATCAAGGCCTGTGATATGCTTAACATCGGACACTGAAAAAGGGAATTATCCAAATGATTAAGAACATTTTCAGTACCTGGCCTGGGTGGTATTTGCTGTACTGTCTTTTTTTTCAGGACCTAATCTGCTGTTCTGATAATTCAAGTTGTCAGTTTACACAGCTAATGCAATATTAGTGATCACGTTGTACCTCATCTAAAGAATGCTCAAACACCCTGGATCACCAGGACAACAGCAGTAATGAAGTATGATGTTCTCCTCTGGCTTCCTCAACCTAGAACAGCATTTTCTGATTTTTACTACTATTATTATTATTTTTTTTCCCCTGACAGACCACTATAGTTTATCTTGGTATGGGATATATTACATCCTGCAGAAAATCTGTGGTAAGACAAACGTATGGAAGATTCTGAAGCACTGTGCAGAATTTTGGTGAGAAAGCAATCTATCTACAACAGCACACTAAGCATGCTACTTTATGGAACCTAAATATGATTTACAACAAAGACCATTCAGTGGGCATCCCTGAGGACTTGCTATAAGAAGGTGAAGATGCACAGCCACTCACATGTTCAAGTAAGTACAATGGAAAATAGAATAATTTATAACATTTTAATTACAAAACTTCTTATGCAGCATGCTAATGCAGAAGCTGTTGTGATAGCAGCAGGTGGGGTCCTTTTCTTTCATGGCATTTGGCTGTACAAACTGGCTTTAGTAGCAGGTAGCTGTGTCAAGTGCTAGAAAGATTTTCCTTGACTGTGAATACTTAAAGGAACAAAGGTCTAGTACTTACTTAGAAGTTTGAGCTTTAAAGTCATATACAGCTCTAGCTGGCAGTTTCTGAAAAGTAGGCAAGATGATTAACACATTCAGGTAGCATTACTATATGGCAAACAATTTTTAGCTTTTAAAAAGGTGACCGAGATCTAATAAAAAAAGAGCACATACTTTACCGCAGTTCTCACAGTGAGGCTCTATTTAGGTAATTAAATATACAACTTACTTTTCTGAGGTTGTTAGGTATTTGGGACAGTGTTTTAAAAATAGAACCAGCACCTACCTAGAGCATTGCCTTTAATAAAAAAAAAAGTCCCCAAAGTTATTAAAGCGATCCTGTCAAGTTATGTTTTTTGATACTGATACAATACTCCATTTACAGCTCTCCTTCACGTAGGATGGCCTAAATATAAATCATTTTTCTCTTCTCTGCTGTTATTAAAATCGTTTTTTGGATGAGAGGGAATATCCTTTTCGTTAAGTTTCTTTTTTAGTACTGTAACTGATAAACCAAAGAATGAAAGAATGGAGATAGTATTAAAAGAACAGTGGGACTGACTGAATGCAAAATCTACAAAACAGATTGAAAATATAGGTTTTTTGTCCTCTCATTGTTTTTTAAATTATAGCAGTCTTACCCTACAAGCCATTCTTGTATACCTAACATCTTTTCATATTGAAACTCAGAATACCCAATACACCTCCTGAAACTTTTTTTTTAGCTGTTATTTCGTAATGAGCAGTCTTCCTTGGACTTAAGACTCAATTGAATTGCAGCATGTCATTGGGGTATAAGTGGAACTGAATTCTAATGCTATAACCAGTTCTAAGCTGTACCATTTAACAAGCTAGGTAGCCTAGAGGAAATACTTATGTTAGTTTACATATTATTAAGTGCAAAGAGTGTTTGCTGTTCAGTGTTCACTTGCTTGTTCTCAGCTCCTAAATTACAAAAACAAGATACAACTATTGCACAAAATTATGGTAACTCAAGAGTGTACTGTATTAATGGAAAATGTTAATCTGTTCTGTAATCTGTAGTCTACAGATGCTAGTTAATATAAATGTAGTTACTTTATGATTGAATGAAATCTCTGAAGCCTGCTTATAGAGTGCTTCAAGTTCTAGAACTTAAAACTATACACTTACACACACACACACACACACACACACAAAAAAAAGAGTATATCACTTTCTTAAGCATATTTCAAGTGATAATTTGTATTACTTTCTTTAGAGATTATACACTTGCTTCCATTTCCTCTGCCAAAGCATTAAAATAAGCAATTGGTAGACAATCACAATCACCAGAACTATTACAGACATTAGAGATTGCTGTTAGGATAATGCTTTCTGTGTAACACACCAACAGCAGTATTTTGGTTTTTTTTTCCTCTTTTAAAACAAAAGTAATGATGTACTACAGATGTCAGACTTGAAACTGTTGAGGCAGTTTCTTGTGCAATTCTGTGATTTTTTCCATGTCCGTTTAAATGTAAGTAGAAGATGCAGCTTATCTTACATTATTTGATATTCTTTTACTTTAAGTACCTGTCTCTTTAATGAAAAAGAAGGATTCTGTCCCACCTAAATACTGTGCTGTTGAGTGGTGCTTCCTTTTTTCTGTATCACTATGTTGTCTTATAACCAACAAAAATCTTGTCTCAGAAATGTTTCTGATTTTTCCATATGGATATTGCTGCATTATTTATTTTTGGTTTGCTACCTCTTTATCTGTAGCTCCTCTTCTGTCCCTTGGAGTACATCGTCCCACATCGGTGAAAGCAGAATAGTTTCCAGGAGTTTCCTGGTCTACTGAAAACAGAACATCATTATGTGAAACCGTGGTAAAATAAACACATTGAAATCTGGCATATTACTTGGTATCTTTTAAAGGAATAAAGAGATACTGATTCTATAATTTCACATTTAAAGCATGTTATGTTATGGTTAAAGTTGACCTTTAAAGAAACAAAGCCAAGGCTTTCCTCTGATCCACAGCAGAAGAATGTGTAACAGAGAATGGGAAAAGCAAAATTATGCCTTACTGTATGAAGTGATGCACCCCTGCTGGACCAAATGGAAGACACGGGAGGAGTACTGAGACTTTATCAGGTTGTGAGAAGCTTTTCTGAATGCCAACAATATAATCACAATTACGTGCACAAAACATGACTAAAGCATGCCTCAATGAGATAAGAAGAAGAAACAATTTTTTCTTCAATAGGCCAACTTGTTAGTAGTTTTATTTCATAAAAAGATGGAATTATAAATCATTACTCACCAATCTCTGTGGCAGATCCTCTCTAAAGCAGAGTTTTCCAATGTTTACTAGAGGATGGTACACTACAGGATGGCAAATGCCTCTTTTTGTATTTTAATAAAAGAAAAAAAGAAAAATCTTGCACTTTCTATTGCTTAGTAAGTTTTCAGCGTGAATTAAAATGTAATGGAATTATTTCAGATCACCGAATGAAATAAGCTGTCCCTTGACTTCTGAGATTTACTAGCAATTGTAGTCTCCTAACATCAGCTGCAGGAGGTTTCTGACTGATATTTGCCTCCCTTTGACTTCATTCACATGATCTGCTCTTACCAAGCTTCTATATTTCTAAGTACGCGTGGAAAAATAGAATTAAAAACTTCTGCAGTATGTGGCAGTTTTACAGAACAGAGACCTCAGTGGGCTGTTGTCCAAGCCATGAGGACTTCAGGCTACTGATAAATACTGTGCGGGCAAAAATTATTTAACTGCATCACTTAGGTTGTTGAATGCAAGCGCATGTCATCCCCAGCAAGTTTATCATAGTTCCAATTGTGGACAGCTTTCTTTATGTGATTCCCTTGTTGTCACAGAAGCTATTGGGAATCTATGTTTACTCTGCACTATGGATTTCCCTACTTCCAAGGACTGGAAAATTAGTTTCAAGCAAATGTGATACCTGATGAGTACAATTTCAGAATTTTTGAAACTTACTGTCAGTTGTTAATTGCTCTGCTTCTCTTTTTCTCAAAGCATTATTTGATTTTTTTTTTTTTAATTGAACTTTGCAATATTTTAATACCAAACTGGAGATAGTAAGAGTACACAAATGTATCCTAGATGGTTTAGTTTAATGTCTTTTGAAAGTCTGTCATGTATTCTTTAAATGACAGCATTTCTATGTTAAATAATTCTGCTTCCACACATCCAGCCCTCTATGAAGTGGCATCTTTGAGAATTTAATGACTTTAAAAGGCTATTCTTGAAATCACAAATGGATGAAAGAATGTCTTTATGATATTGATTGTGTTATTTGATCAAACCCATCTTTAAAGGTTTGATTATTGAGAATTTCTCTTCTGTGATATTTCTGAAAACTTCATAGTTACATTAAAATTTGTTGAGAATAATTATTTTTACTGCCACAGAGATTGTAAACCATTTGAACAGTGAAAATGAAAACTTCCTAAAATAACTTTCAGGTCTATTCACAAAAAGTAATATGAAGGAATGGAAATAGTGTATTTTCATGAAAAAAACAGGAACAACTCTCTATTACACTGGCAGAATTAACAGCATTTTTATCAATTAGACATTTTACTGTATAGTTTTTAATGCTGATATTTTTGGTTTAAATATTCAAGGAAGGGCTCCCTGAATTTTGTTTTCTGCTTGACCATTATCTTAATGATGCATCCTGTCACATTCATTCACTTTCTGTAAGGTTTCTTTTGTTTTGTTTTTGGACTTGCTTAAGTTAATAACACCGTTATTATTTATAGCACTAATTATCTAATAGTTGAAATACACCATTTATCCAGTTGTCCAGATTACTTCATTTTGGGAATAGACAACACATTTTTCTAGTTTTGTGATGATGTAAAAATAACGGTCTTGCATTAGTTTTGTGGGATGAACTGTTCTTATATACTACACAAATAAAAATGAAATGAGAAAGGGCAGGAAATACAGGGAATAAATCACAAGGATAGAGGAAGAAAGTGAATCCACCTTGGAAACACAGTGCACTATCATTTTCTTGATTATTGTTGTTAGTTGTGTCCATGTCTTGAAGAGAGGCACTAAGAGGTAATCTTCCACAATCATTCTGGTAAAGTGGGCAATGAGTAGCACCATCTTGAGGCAGTGGATGAAAAGGCTGGTGCATGGGACTCTTTTTCAGAGCTGTAAGAGATGAATTCCTTTCTGGAATGTCTGGAAGCAGCTCAGTAATAAGTCTGTGTAATATACTGTTGTCAGGCAAGCTTCCCCTTCTTTTTTCAGCTTTTATTTGGTCACAGATGTCCTTAAGTGCAGAATCTAGTGCTTCAAATACAGATGACTTGCGTTTTGTCTTTTCAGTTTGTTTTTTAGGGGCTGCACTTTTTTTCCTTCGGAAAGGCACTGGGCTGACTAGGAATGCTATCTTGGAGAGGCCAGATTCTGCCTCCTGTCTCCTTGGATCTTCAGCAGGTTCTTGTTTAGCCCTTTCATGTTTCAACATGGTGGTGAAGCGAGTGTAGGATGCTGGGCATCTCCCTTTGCAGGAGCTGATGAGATGCCTGTGATGGTGGTGATGGTGGTGGTGGTGATGGCCCGATCCGTAAAAGCTTTCAGATGATGTGAAGGAATAGTGATCAAAGTCACTTTCACTACAAAAAGATGACCCCTCTATCTGGATAAAGTCACTGAGGTCAGAAACCACTCCATCTTGATCACTGTCTGAGAAATCCATATGTGACCGTTGTGGCTCATCACTGGTCACTTCAATATGAATTGGCACCAGGGTTTTAGACTTGTAGCTCCGTTGTACCTGAGAGGGATGTCTGACTTCATTTTCTTCCTCCAGCAGGGACTCGATAGAAAATCGCCGCTGTGAACATAAACCATTTTTAGGAGGCTCTAGTGTAATGTTTGACAACATTTCATCACCTAGATTTGGCATTGATTTTGACTTCTGAATTAGTTTTTCAAATTCTGATATTCTGGTTGGCACCATGTCTCTGGGCACCTCTTCAGTAGAAGACTCTCTCCATCCCTGAAGAATACCTTTATGCTGTTCTTTTTCATACTGCAGTATTCTGGACTTCACAGAACAGATCACCTCAGAGTTCATCAAATCCTTGCGATTGATACGATGCATCTTTTTGTACATTTTAAGGAAACCTGGGGCATCGTGTGCAGATCTGTGACGAACTCTTGCCCTACCACCACCACGGCCCTCAGGTGCATATGGGGATGCCCAGTTCATTGAGCAAACCTCTTTAGCATCTTCTTCACATAGAAGAGAGCCCATGCTTTCAGACTTGGCCTGTGCATCGGGAAAGCTATCCCGATCATCTGTTAAAAGATCATCACAGCTACGAGATTTTCTCTTTGGAGAAGTTGTTTCTTCTGTGCTGCTCCATACTTCTGCATTTTGTCGAGTCATTTGCCAGCCATTCTTGTAGCTGATTGCCCTCCTTGAATCATTAGGAACAGCTAAATGCTGTCTGTAAGTGCTACAGTAATCTAATTCATTTGAGGTGTTGTGGTTGTGCACTGAATAACTGAGGAGGGATGGATATACTTTGCTAATATCCCCACCTTTATAATCCATAGAGCAGCATGATAAAAGAGAGACATTGCCAGAAATTAAAAGATTCAGAAAGTTGGAATTAATATCAGTAAGTATCAGAAAGACTAGGAAAGAGACAGCTGTTAGTGCATCTATTCTGTCAGCTTTGGTCAGTGCATACATTTATACAGACCAGGACTGCAGAGCTAATAAACCATTTTCCAGCTTTAATAATGCTGATAATGATAATTTGAACATTAAAAAAAAAAATCCAAATTCCTTAAGAATTGTGGTGATGTCCTCCTCCCAAACAAAAACAAAACGGTGTAAGAAAACAACTATCAATACTGATGAAGAAGCAGGTAAAAAAACAAAAAACAACAAACTGAATAAAATTTAAAGATGAAGTCAAACCACAAATCTAGACTCCAGAACTATAAAATTTTGAGATAAATTGAATTTGGAGGGACTGAAGTGTTTTACCCCTAGAGCTAAGACCATCATTTTTTATGTTTAAATAGATCACCTTTTTTTTTTTTTTTTTTTCCCCCTGGAACTTAAATTAAAACTACAGAAAATGTAAAAATTGGACAAAATTTATCTCTCTTAGTTAATTTAAATTTCTTATTAGTATGTGCTGAGTTTAAGAAATTATTTCGTTATACATTCTTAACTATATTTCAAATATTGGCTTAACTATATTTCAAAAATATCTGTGTATTCTGAAATCTGTACATTAGTTTTTGATCTCATTAATGTCCAGACAGTTCACAGAAGTCACTATGAGACAACTTTGGAACACTGGTCTCTCGAATTTGAGCTGAACTTTCAGAAGTGGTTTAAAGTGGCAGCGTTCAGTTCAGGACACATGCTTCAATCAGTTCAGTCTGCTTTCTAGAAGAACAGTTTGAATCTGTGTCAGAAACTGAAACACTTGAATTCAAAACCCATGCAGATCAAAAGACTTACAGTGTGCTGCTCTTTTAACAAAATGGTTGGTTCCCCAAAAAGTTAACATTCTGCTGTATTTCATAATGTAAGAGAATGAATTGGTTCAAAAGTTAAGAAGTTGTGTGGAACTACTGTTCCCATGTTCTCCAACATGGGAAGCATTTAAGTCACAGTTAATACTTCTTATCAGTGGTGTAGTAAAAAGTAAATGCGGGGAAAAGGAGTTTACCACCTTTTCACTTCTACCCTGGTGCACTAAATGGATGAGATTATTTTTTAAATTACTAATCTTAACAGTGGTTTTAAAATAAATCTGTTCTTCTATCACTTCATTCTTAATATTTCTCACTATTTTTCTTTGATACAAGGATGGGTATTGTAATAGATAGTACTCTGTATATGACATCCATCATATATTTTACTGGAAACCTTTTGTCTTGCTAATAAAAACACCTAAAACTCCCAAACTAAACCACCTAATTCCAGTGTCTCTTTTCTGGAGAGACATGGAGAGCAGCAGTGGGACCATGAGTTACTTGGAAAAAAAAACAAAAGAAAAAAACTAAAAATCTAGATTGGTATATTGTGTACTAAGTACTTCAAGGATTCTAGATGTGGCTCTGGGCAGCCTGGTCTAGCTGTTGGTGATGCTGCACATAGCCTGGGAGTTGAAACTAGATAATCATTATGGTCCCTTTCAACACAGCCCATTCTATGATTTATGAAATTAAAAATTTGACTATGAATATTTGCTTGATTAAAGTATGTCCCGATAATTGATGCTATCTAAGACACCAGCTATTGAACTGAAGCTCTGCAATTATGGAAATACATCTTTAATTTCACATTGCATTTGTCCCGATTTATTTTTTCCATATCCTAAGGACAGTATAATAAGAGAAAAGTGCACTTTAATGAAGAATATGATTTGTACCATAATGTAAAATTCTTTAAAGTTTTATTAATAAATCAATTTTCTGTGTCCTAGAAGGGGCAGATGAAACTGGAAAACCCTTACTACAAGTCCAGCTTTTAATCAGCTTAGAATCGCACACACGTGTAAAGATAAACAAGTTATTCTTTAAGGAAAGGTCCAGAGCCCCTCAAACGGTAAATCTCCCTACAGAGTGCACTCAGCAACAGTGGACAACAGTTGTATTTACTACCAAGAGATTGTACAACACATTGTCATCAGACTTCCTCCTAACAAATATGATGTCCTCTTACCTTTTGCTCGTGATGGAGAAGAAGGAGACGAGCTAGTTAAAGGCTTTCTAAGGGTGGTGTATGGGCCTTGCATATCTGTACGGCCCAGGCTGGGCCTGTTTGCATTCTGATCGCTGTGTGCTCTCTGATGACTTACAGCAGGTTCTGACTTCCTCCTTTTCCTGTAGTCACTCGCAGTACTTGCGGAACTATAAAAATAACCAGTATTAGTAGCAGTCTCATCTCTGTAACAACAACTCAGTAATTAAAAAGCAAGCTCGTAATTGCATTATTTGCTTATGGTTGAACAATGCCAGAAGAAATACATCTGAAATATGCACAGGGGAGAAGCACTCTCTTACAGCACATTTGACAGAGAAAAGCTGAATTTTTTCTTCACTTGATTGTATCAAAGTTTGATATAAAATCGTTATATTGCTTTCATAATCATGACTTTGACTGCAAAAGTATCAGCCACTAATGATTTGAAAGTCTTTCCATATTAATTTTGATAAGGTGGCAGTATCACCAGAAGATCTAGTTACTGAGATAACTGTACCAAACTGAGATGTAGACAGCTTAAGCAGTCTGATTATTCAGGATGCTGAATAAGATATTAAAGGAGCTGCCTTTATGAGTAGGAAATAACAGTGTGAGTAGTAAAATGCAGCTGCAGAAAAAAATCTGAATGGTAAGTTGCTGTTAGCACTAGAGTAGAAGTTCAGTGTAAAAATGAGAAAAGGCGATAGAATAGATGAGGTAACAAGCTCATCTTGTGGGAATAGCACAGAAAAGCGCTGCAAGCAGTAAGGATAAATGATGGAGTGTTGAAGCTGAGACAGAAGCTCAGCTGGAAAGACCCAGAATACAGCATGGATTATACTGAATGCAAACAGTAAGTCCTTGAAAAACAAAACTAAGAATTGCACTTGAGTATCAAAATATGAACATCCTCTCCGTGTACCTCTCATTGCCTTAGGAATCCACAAGCTGAAAGTTAAAATTTGACTCTTTCCAACATCTGCTTGCTTTAGGTCACAAGGAAAGCCCTTAGACTGCATAATCTGTACTAAAGTCACACATGCTGTATTTCTTACCTGGAAGGCCTGTCCAGGCCTCTGTCTGTTGAAGAGTGATGATATAAGGAAGTCTGTGAAAACAAATATATAAATTTATTACATGCCTATATATGAAAAAAAAAAAAGGTGTCAATTTCTGCTTATAGTACTGGATTATTATGTTTGCTACTCCGTGACATCCTATAAAAGCAAACTACAGTGATTAGCACACTGTGCACTCCAGCACACAGATATTGCAATATTGTCAGGCAGTTTCTAAAAAGCATCACTAGATTTATTTTTGTGTTCTATTTCAGTTATATTTTTGTTTTTAAAGCACTACTAAATAATGATTTAGAGCCGTGCTTCTCTATGCTGTTTCCAAAAATGGATACACAACACCTGAAATTATCTTTGACTATGAAACATAAAAATCTGAAAATGATTCCTCCTTGTACAGAGCAACATCTGCAAAGCTTCTCCTCCATCTCAATTACTCACCAGAATTTCACAATCAGTTATAGCCAGAAGCAAAACCAGCTGAAAGACCTAGGACTTTTCTGGCCAATTATTGGCCACCATATGTTCATGGTCAACTATTTTTCCTCTCTGTAGAAGCCTTCTAGACTTATTCTCTAAATATTCTCTAAAAGGAAATTTTTTTACAGATTTTTCTCCACACCAAAGGATTGGCAGAAGTAACATCACCATGTAAGCATTCTAGCTGTTTCTCAAGCAGCTATACTTCATCTAACTTCTAAAATACTGTGGCAGAACTAGTTATAACATTGCTTTCCATAAAAGCTGCAAATAAAAGCTTCAGAAATTATTTTAGTGTTAGACTAAAAGGGCTAATCGTCATCTAGCGCATACAAAACAACCTTCAGGCACAGTATTCTGCAAGAGACATGATCTCCTCTATTCATGTGCATCTTATTTACAGCAGAGGAGCTGTGCATCTCATTTACACATATGCCAGAGTCTTTGCACAACAGTTGGAAGGAGAAAGTGGCATTTAAAAGTTCCAGCAACAGTATCGCTATCTGCTATAAATTACTGTTGTATTTATTCTTTAACATATCCACAAATTAATATGACATCCTGCAATACCTACATGCAGTTTTCAGCCTGAGAGATGTTCCCACCAGCTAGGCATTAAGCTGCTGCCAAGAGGAGCAAGCTGAGGCAGTGGGACATGGCCCATGTTGGCAAGAAATGGGAAGCGTGTGGCGAGCAGGTCTTTTGTAGCAGTGTCCAGTTGGGAGAAGAATAACAGTGCTGGTGACATGAACTCAGCTTTTCCCAGTGTTAGATGCTGCCATCGGTGAAGGTTTGCCTCACTGATACAGTGATGTCCCTCTTTCTCAGGTGTCTTAATGGGCAGTCGTGCTTGACACTTACTTTATTCCATGATGAGAGAGTGCACAGTACTGTGGAATACTGTCATGCTTTATCACAGCGTAGTATTTTTTTTTAATTTGCTAAAACCAACCTATTTTTCTGCATGTGAATGAAAAGCTACTTCTTGCAAGTTTTGTTTTCCCAGTAAAACACAGATTTCAAGATTTGCTTTCTTTTTAAATCGTTTGCCATTATATTGCTGTTAGGTGATAAACAACCTATGTATGACTTTACTAATACAGTCCACTAATTAGTTTTTTTTTTGTTTTAAAGTGAAGAACAGAAATGGGTAATTGTTCACCAAAACATTTCATGTACTGTAATCTAACTCATAAAGTCAGTGGACCTGTAAGTTACGGAGAAGGGGTTCTGTGACACAAAACCATACCATCTGCTCTAGGATCAAGTGAAGAGTTAATGCACCTTCCCCCATCAGCAGTGTAAGTAGAAGCCTGTGCTTTGGTGCTGCTTCTGTTACGGAGGTGTGCTGATCATCATCAAACATTCTCAAACAGGCAATAAACCTGCTGGTAGTGCTTATGAAATGATCCCTATTTTATATTTGGAACACGTGTGGGGATAATGATGAGTACATTCCTTTTAACTCAGCCCACCTGAACAAAATATCATGATATTTCTTTTAAGAATATATTCAGAAGGAGATCCTGAGTCTTTACTTTTCAGTTCATATTTTCAAGTTTTTCTTTAGATCTTCTGAAAACTGCTTTATGCCAATTTTTTAAGTGTCCAGTGTCAAAGTTTTAGCAAAACATTTAAATACAAGATCTGTCTGCAGCAAAACCACAAAAGCCAGAGCTGGCACAGCTGCTCAGACCAGCAGAGTAACCACAGTTCTCCACATGCCGCCACACAGCAGAGTGAAGCAGATGTGCACTGCCACACAGAAGGAACATCTACAAATCCTAACGTAACACAAATCCTGTGGGCAGCATAGCTCCCATTGGCTCCTATGGAAGGCAAGAGGTAAACCACACAACTGCAGCAAAACCACAAAGCACTTCTTTATCTGCAGCACTCCCCAGGCTGTATATAGCATGTTAGCAATCAGCCTAAGACAGAAAAAAATGTGTGTCATCCCAAAACAGACTGCTGTACTGCTACACAGCTTTTCCTTTCCTTCCTTTAAGATATCACCTCGGATGTAATGCGCTCTTTTTCCCCTTCTTTGATGCAGTCTTTTGAAGATTTTGAAAGACACATATGGAGGCATATATGTTGTACCATACCATTCCAATTATTAACACACACATACATTGTTATCCGTAGGCTGTGTGAAGTTTATACCTTCTACCCACTGGTATAACCACACTGATAGAGGGGAAAGGTGAAAGCAAGTAGTGGATATAGTTGCATTTCATTTCCACTGTTGGCAGCTGCCTGACAAAAATAATTCAGTGTTAGAAACAACCATAGCAAACTACAAATACAGATTTTACTGAATACTTTGATACAGTTTTACTAAAAGAGGTGAAATATGTATCTACAGTTAAGCCAACGTTATAGCTGTTTTCATGCATCAAAGCTTTAATGGTGACTGAGAATGAAGAAGGTAAGCAAAAGTAAAAAACAACAAACAGGTTTGTTTATATCATGCTTCTAATGTTTTAATGAGTTGTTCCACGATATTTTCCGCAGAAAAAATATTGCTGAATATTTACTTTACCCAGACTTGCTGAACACAATTATATTCCAAATCATTGTATGCTAGGACTCTTACACTGTCTTCTAATACAAAAAGCAGTCCCAAATATCAGGAAGGGCCTAGAAGTTTATTTTCTCAGAGAACTGGGCCTAAATTTCACAGCTGTACAGTTTTTTCCAAATTTGTAGAGCTTAAACCAAGTCAGAATAATCTGCAACACAAGTAACAATTTAAGGTCACAATTTTTGTTTAATTTTTGGAGATCCCAAGGAAGTGAATCAGAAATATGACAGAAGCAAAGCCAACGTATGAAGTAGAGTTGTTATTGCTGGAGTCACTGACTTTTGCCCCCGCACTCTAAAAATGAGAGTGAATAGGAGGAAGAATGAAAGCCTGCATCTCTCCCATCAGAGTATGGCAGTGACAGTCTCATATATTTTATTCAGTGACTGTCAATTCTGCAGTTGCAAATTTACAACAAGATTATAAATTTTCAGTTTCCAGATTAGCTACTTTAATCAGAAGTACTTAATTGGAGAAACAGTAGCTCAGACACAAAGGCTTTGACTTGACGTATAGAATTTGCAGTCAGATATTTTAATAAAAGATACTATTATACTGATGTATTAATTGTGTGTGAAAGCAACAGACTTGCCCAACTCTGAAGAAGTTGGAATTGGTCAAGATTTAGAGACGCATGAGCTGTTGTGTAATTCTGAGTGTTAATCTCTGAGCAGTTTCGGGGATAAGAACTCACAGTTCCTAGGATAATAAGATCAACATCCAAATGCATTAGTGATCTGGAAAAATATGAAGACAAAGACACAGTGATCATGAATTAGAAACGTCTAATAGATATCAGGAGGAACCCACAACATTTTAACAAACAGACACAAACAGCAAGCATGCCAATCCTTCTTTCCAAGAGAATCACCTGAACAAGAATCATTCATTTACCTCATTGGAAACACCAGAAGAACTGTCTTGAACATAATCCAAAAGCTTTTTAGGTGGCTGCATCATATAAGCAGAAGTGTAGAGATGGAATGGAGGAGAATCAATGGCAGCAAGGAATGAAATGTGGAGAAGGTGACACAGTTAGAAACTAAGTGTAGACAACATCAGGTACAAGAGTGACACACAAGGGTAGAATGGGAGGAAGAATGTGTTATAGTGTTCTGTAATTTTTTAAGCATCTAAGTAATATGTTAGTAACTTTAGATGGTAAAATTTACAACTGGAATGACTCAATCAGTACTAGCTGTATTTAATACTGGTGAGACAGCATGAAGTGTCATAGTTACATTTTTGTGGGATAAGCCTCAACATTCTTCATCTCAGAGGAGGCACTACTCTCAAGTTATCATTATGAGTAAAACTGTTAACATAGCGTTTTCAGAAGAATGTATCTGGACTGTTTCTGCCTACCTATGCAGAGGAATGACAAAACAGCTTCAATGGCTAGATAAAAGGAGATAAAAGGTAATCAGTGATAAATTTGATACACTGGACAACAACTTTTAAAGGAAAATATGTAGTTTGTTTTCTCTTCTTCTCTCACTGAGTTCTGCAGTTGGTGTTTGAGCAGGTACAAGAAGATAGCTGCTTCCTAGGGCGTCCTCCTGGAAATTAGAAATTGAACCTAACCCAGCCCTAATGTATAGTCCATATTTAAGTTATTAAAGTCACAACGCTGGCAAGTTAGGGCTCCACTTAAAGAAATGATAGTTATATGCATTAGATAACTTTATTGACCTTTCTCAGAAAAGGTCACATTAACTTTACTGGGATATGTTTGCTGAAGTTGGTAATTGGTAAATTTATATAAAAATATTGTCCCTCACATTTAAATATTAATATTCTGTCCTCACTTACCGGACGTCCAAACTCCAGTTCTGAAAAGAACTTATACCAGGGTTCGTTTTCTAAATCTATGTCATCTGGGTTTATGCGATCAGGCTGGAGCAGTTGTGAAGGAAAAGGGAAGGAAAAGGCACACACTGAGCCAAGGGCTAGAAATGCGTGTCACTTCAACAATACACATGCAAACACAAAACAAATATAGGGGAAGTAATGGAATAAAATCAAAGAATGAAGATGGTATTTAAGACAGAATATTCTTGTTCAAGAGCTGTCATTGACTGGAAGCTTTAATACTTTCTATTGCTATTCTTCTAATGATTGAAAGACTTTAAGGATTTCAAGATTACTGTTTCTACGCTAAGACTGATCTTTGACCACTTCTGTAAACGTAGCTGCAAATACCTTTAATACTACTGAAGATTCTCTGTTAAGAAAATGCTTTAAATGATCTTTAGCTAGGCAACAAAGCACCCATGTGATCGGCGATAAAGACGTAATTCTATCATTACTGCTTTCAGTCATTCCCTTGTCAGAAAGCAAGTTAATTCTGGATCTTGCTGTCTTGAAGCAAGCACTGAGCAGAGATGAGCAATATGCATCATGCAAGCACAGCTATATTAAAAAGCCACTTCAGAGTGTTGAATTGAATTTTTATAAATTTTAAATCCTACGGTCAAAAATAAGGAACAAAAGTTATGCATTCCATAATTTCAGCTTTAGCAGAATTTTATAATGCTTTATCTCCCACAGGCTCATTGACATGAAACGTTTTTTTTCCACAGCAAAATATATTGTTTTCATCTGAAAATTCTCACAGCAAAGGGATAAAGTGGGAATTGAAGTCAGCATTGAGAAAGCTTTACAGTGAACTGAATAATAATTGACAGAGTTATTCAAGCAGCATGAAAACATGACAGTGCAAAACAGTAGAGCTCCCAATGGGATGTTTAATCCACTGCAAACTTGGCTGCCTTAATTATTTTCTAAACAGCTTGAGTTTCTTTGTAGGATCTGATGTATGCTGACCTGCAGTGCAGAATTATAGAGAATCACTGTCTTAAAGATCTGCAAATAAGAAAAAAAAAAAAAATCTTCTTGTAGAAGATATTTCTGAATTTAACATTTTGGCTGCAATTACGAGAACTTAGACACTAAGTATGGTGTGACCTAGGAAAGCATTCCTCAAAGGTGGCAATGGGTCCTATAAAAATAATATTTCTGGTGATTAAGTATTTAGCACTTTTTCTGCATGAGTCAAGCTGTCACCAACATATCAGAGCAATCACATACAGCTATTTCTGTTTTCTGCAAGAGATAACACTTATCTCTTGACCATTTCAGATAATTAAACATCTTACAGCACTCTTCTTGCTGCTTTTGATGTTACTTGATCAAGCTGCCAACTTTGCTCTCTTAAAACTTCAACAGCCCTTTTGAACTACATTGGTGCTTCCGTATCTGTGAGCAGTTCAAGCAATAGCTGTTGTTTTATAGATTTAGCTTCACAACGTCCCTTTCAAGTAATGGGAGTATTAGTTGTGACAACAGTGAATGCCAGCAATGGGCAGCTCGTCCGTGCTCCAAGGAGCAAAGCTGTTCCGGAGTTTTGCCCTTGCACTTCCACCATGCACAACCATTACTGAGCACTACTATCGACAGCTGTTTCAACTCAAATATATACGCACTAGTCTTTAGTAGTAAAACACCGCTGAAATAAGTTTCATGAACTCAACAGTTAAGGCTTACCACCTTATTAGCAACTATAACTGATTTCTGAAACACATGAATCCCTTCTACAGAGATGAAGACATGAATGCAAACACAATAGATTCAGAACTACGGCAGATATTTCATCTGAGAGATGAAGGAACTGAGAGAGTTTAGCTTGGAGGACAGGTGGCTGAAAGTGAGGCCTCATCCCTCTGCAGCTACCTGAATGGAGGCTGCAGTGAGGATGGTGCTGATCTCTTTTCTCAGGTGACAAGGAATAGGACACTTGGCAGCAGCATAGAGTTGAGACAGGGAGGTCTAGAGGAGATAGCAGGAAGCATTTCTTCACAGAAAGAGTGCTCTAATGTGCTCTAGCCACTAATGGGTGTTCACTTTATGGGACCAAATTTGACTTACTCAGATACAACTCCCATGAAATGTGGGTGATGTGGCTACCACAGAGCACGACAAATCTTGGGCTACTGACATTACATGCAGGGGCAGCCCGCTTCAGCTTTACGACACACTAGAAATGGACCATTAAATGCTTTAAAATGGAGATAACTGGCTCCCTTTTTATCTTAAGATAGTCTTGCTATTAGTTGAAAGCTGAAGCAGAAAAATTCTGCTTGTAAGGAAATAGCATATTTGAATGCAGTTTCTGAGTTTTCAAGTTCTCACTCTGTAGCAGTGTGCCAATGCAGAGACAACATAAGGGAGTGCGTGAAGTTAACTCCATGCACACAGCTCCTAACTTTATTTACAGACTGAACTGCAGAGGGCAGCAAATAAAAGAGAAGAGCTTTAGAGTTCATAACTCCACTACTGCTTGCCAGCTGCAAGAGGACGCTGCATTCCCTGGACTACCACGATCAATACTCAGGCAATTGATTTCAATTGGCTTCAAGTCAGTTTTGCTGAAGGACTGCTTTATATTATCTATCCCCCTTACAGAGCTGAAATGAACAAATCATTTTAACTTACACTGATTTTGGCTAGGGCTTAGAAAGTAACTCCCAATCTGCTGGAACAGAGGGCAAAAGCAGTTAGAATTCTTTTTTTATGACTTGTCAGTCAAACCAAGTCATGCTTCTATACTCTAAGCTAGAATTCAATAGAAAATTCTGTGTACTGAACATGCATATTAAAAAAAAAATCTAGAATTGAAATGAAACTCCACAGTTTTAGCTGAACAGCACAAACATATCTCTATGCTTTGAGCGGACACTGATGAAAGTAAATGCATTTATTGTCAATTTTACAGCCTTTATAGCCCTTCTTTCTTACTCATTTCATCGAAGAAAAAGATAAATGTACAAATAGTGGTGTGAAGGTATTATTTGATAAGTACAAGGCTGAAACTAGTAAAGAATAAATATTTAACTTCACATTAGTATGAGTAAGATTAAATTATTATGCTACAATTAACTCATTTACTGGAAGAAAATACTCATTTTAGGAAACGAATCCATGGTTTGGATACTATTAATGAAAATGGGAAGCATTTTATTGAATCACAGACGTTAGAGATGGAAACATACATCAGAACTTATGTACCACCTTACCAGTACTGTGTTATTAGCAGAAATAGTAATGTTTTACGGGAGAAAAAGGAACTGCCATTGCATTCAACAGGCTAAGGTAATATTTAAAAATTAAAAGAGCTGTTGTCTTTTTTTTTTTCAGCTAATTGGGTTGAAATTTTTATTTTCTACACCACAAGCCTCTTGTTTCTGTAGATGTTTTAAGCTCTAACATGTTCAACTTAATAAAAGAAAAAACATCGATTTCCTGCTTAACGACAGCAGGCTGCAATGTGATATTACAGCTAGAAATTACAGTCATCTTTTCATGTCCATAGCAAAGATAACCATTGCTCTCTAACAGATCTATCCATTTAATGTTTATTACTAGGCCATTTATTTTAGACTTATTATCTTTCATGTTCTTTTCTTCTACTGGATGAATACTTGGTGAATTATATTTACCATTAAATATTAGTCTTATACAGAATCTCATTTTATTATATTATTCCATTTTATTATATTATTCCATTCCACATTAATCACAGCTGTAATATCTACATCAGTAATGGGAAACCTAATCTTTCACCTTAATCTGCCCTATATAAAAGATAGTTATACATGTTGCTTCACATCATAGATGCAATGCAGATATGGAAATTATTTAATTTCAGCAAAAATTTTTAAGAGTAAGATTTGGAATGTTGAAGTATCTCCCTCTGAGTTTTTTTGTTTGTTTGTTTTGGTAAAACTGATAGGGCAAGAGTTTTTAATTCAGATGTTACAAATGTCCAACTCTGCAACTATATCTATCTTTATCTTCCTTATTTTGTGTAATATTTTAATACAATAGGAATAATTTCTTAGACATTAAAAATCAAAATGCTTTGAGATGATGAAAATGAAAGACCTAACTCAGTCAGTACTAACACGGATGAGGATTTGGAATGTTCATCTGAATCTGGAACTAATACAATATTCTCAGATGTCAGCTTTTCCTAGCACAGAAAAATCTTTTGGCCTACTTTGCTGATCATCTTTTCACGAGTCAGGAGTTGTATTTCCCATATCTGATTTAAGGAACACAAGAAAAACAAATGCTTCAATGAAATCACTTTCAGAGCAGTGATAGCATGCTCTACTTCAAGTGTTTTTTTTTTAAATCACTTAATAGTTACACTACTGTCAGCATTACTTTCATGTCTTGTATTCTGCAGTAACTCCCATTTTCCAGTCTTTTACAAGTCTCAATCACACATAAACAAAGAATCTCTCAGTTCTGTCCATGAGTATTATTCCCTCATTTTTTTTAGCTTTATTCTACAAAGAGACATTTCCTTAAATTCACATTAGCTACTAAGCTTCAGATGACAGAAGTCTGATTTTTCTCAGATGAAGCAACTAAGCAAGGCTTTTTTCTGCATGAAAATATTACAAGCTTTAAATGCTTTAAAGCTCAAAATCCAACCTCTTGATTGAGAGCACCAAAAATGCACAAGTTTAAAAAAAAAAAAAAAAGCATCAGAAACAGTGAGCAAAGCTTGCTTTGGTGTCATTTCATTACTTCCTCAAAACTGAAAAATTGTATCTATGATTGCATTGATCAGTACTGTATTTCTTACATGAACAATTTTTTTTCCATGCTACATTGGCAAAAAATATAATTTACTATAAAAGTACAACCATTCTTGAATCATTATAAAATATTCTTATTTTAAACTTAACTTGCTAATATTCCTTGGAAAAGTTGGCAGGTGACCTCAGTGTACGGTGCTACTTGAGTGCAACTTAACAATAAATTCTAAATCCCATGTAATTAGTTTGATTAATTAGCAGCCCACATAGAAATGCCAACAACTTCTACAAAAAAAATGCATTGGTTCTGCAAGAGCTGAATTTCACAGAAACACACCTATTTCCTAGCTAAAAAAAGTTATATTTGCACAAAAACCTGAGGGAAAGGTTCTTAGTACAGGCCGTGTTTCACACTGTTGAAATATTACGTATTCTGGAATTAAATTATTTGAATAATTTACATTACATTAGAGAAACAAACTCTCTGAACAAGCATGTAATCCAACCATGTACAAGCAAATAACAACTCAGTATCAATTATTTAAAATCTTCTGAAAATTGGATCCTCTCAGCTGTTCCAATCTCAAGGTAAAAGCCCCCAAACCAAAATACTGCCATTATTATATGTCTATTTTCCTAAAATAATGAAGTATTGAGATAGCACAAAAGGAAATTAGACGGGCTTGGCAAATGCATCTTTCAGCAAACGAAAAATTCTGTTAATGGTCATTTTGCATACATCAATCTTAGCTTTATCAGACATGCTTATAAATAATTCCACAACTTCAATAATTATTCAGAAAGCAGGAATAAGGACTTCAAATTACCTGTTCATGGACATTCAGTACTCATGAGTAATTGAGACTGGAAAGAACCTTCAGAGGTCACCCAGTCCAACCTCCTGCTGAAAGCAAGTCTAACCAGATCAGAACTCTGTCGAGATGATTCTTGAAAACCTCCAGAAACCGAGGTTCCACAGCCTGTTTGGGCTATCTTTACCAGTATTTGACTAGAATCTGCTTAGGCATAACATTAGCCACACCTTGAAAATGTAAATAATTTATTTTTATGCTTTAGTTAACTAAAAAACATATAGAACCACAGAACCATAGAATTGTTTGAGTTTGAAGACACCTCTAACGGTCATCTGGTCCAACTCTCCTGCTGGTCACCTACAGCTAGATCAGGATGCTCAGAGCCCTGCCCAGCCTGACCCTGAATGTCTCCAGGGATGTTGGCATCCACCACGTCTCTGGGCAACCATCCTTATTGTAAACAACTTTTTCCTTACATCCAATACAAATCTGCCCTGTTTTAGTTTGAAACTATTTCCCATTGTGCTATCACAGACCCTGTGGAAGAGTCTGTCCCCATATGTGTTGTTGTTACTTCTGAAAATGAGAGCTGTGTATATATGCCAGCCAATTAGAAAAAGCAGCTTTCATTAATTCACAGTTCTACTCCTCATCCATTACATTTGCACAGTGGTCCTTTGAGTTCTTGGAAATACCAGATTTTAAGTTTAGCAAATAAAGCAAACTTATATTTTCAGAAAAAGCAACCATCAGGAAACAGCAATGAGAAATTGCTGTAAAATTATGTTTGAAAAAGACTTTTGATGTTAATCTGAGCAGTTATAATCAGTAATAAATAATAGAAAGATGGCATTTCACCAAACTTCTTACTATATATCACTATTTATCACTGTTTCATTTATGCCTCTTACCGGCCTTTCGTGTTCAAGGATTGATGACTTTCCTGGCTCATACTCAAAAATGCTTCTTGGTTCTGAGCGGAACTTGCGGGTATCTACTTTTCTGTCAGGGGGATCCCAGTCATTTCTAAATAACAAATAAGAGCAGTTGAGTTCATTGACCATCAACCCCTTCTGCTTTACAGCTCCAGACAGTGGGAGGGAGATGCACACAAAACCAAATGAATTTCAGCACGGTTTCACTTTCCAGCTTTCAGCTCTGAAATGTCTGGACTAGCGCCCCATCTTCACTTGCTTACAGTAGGTATATATAGTACAGTAGGAAAAGCACTAATTATGTCCAGCCTATGGGATTGTTCATTCTTTTGTTTTAAATGGTAAAAAAACTTGAACTTGAAACTATTCTGAAATACTGTGACAAAATACTACAGTATGCCTTCTCAAATTGCAAATATACTATATGCTTATGCAGAACTCATTATTTGCTACACTACATAATGTACATAATGGTAGATATTTTTATCATTGCACAATATGACAGTCCATATTGAAAAGTAACAGAATTTTCCGAGAAAAAAATGAAATTTAACCCTTACTATTCTGTTTGGGTTTTTTTTTTTTTTTTTCAGTCATTCATCATGTTGTTTTAATAGCTACTTGCACAATTTGGGGAGATATTTAGGTAGTTCCTATCACAGTCAGAGTTATCTTCTCATGGCATTTTTGTAATCGCTGTCCATATTGCATTTGGAATAATTTTTGCTCTGGGGCAAATGATCCATTTGTAACTCTCAGAACGGAGGAAGGAAAAAGGAAATCTCATAGGTATGCCTGCATTTACAGTAAGAAATCATATGCTCTGATTAAATTCTGTTAAGCTTTCTGCTGTGACTTAGCTTGATGTGACCTGACCTAATAAGGCACATCACATGCCTTAAAAAAGCGCGTGGGATAGCTTTTGTTTGCAGTGCAATTTCTGGAAAACAGATCATCTGTTTATAAATTCCCTACCTTTCAAGGGTAGTAGTTCCATATGGCTCTTTACCATGCATGTTCACTGAGGAAAAACTACAGTTCCAGAACTGAAAACATTGTCTTTTTTGAGAACAGAAAAATGGAAATCAAGTTGCATTATATTTCAAGTCACTTCGAAGAAAAAAGGATGCCACTGAAATTCTGGTTCACACTCAATTCACTTTCATTTACAGTGTCTAGCCTTTAATCCCTTATGGGCTGTATTTTTGAGCTCAACTTACTGGGAAACATATCTTGGCTCCCAGCTATAAAACCGTGATACATTTAGACCTAAGCCTCTTATGTGAGATTTTAAATGCTCATACTTCATAGGCAATTAAAGAAACTCCCCGTGGTAGGAAAAGATTGATGAGCTGTAGCTGTCAGCAGCAGGCAAAGCATAACTAACGTGTTTGGCATCCCTTGGCCTCGAGACCTTAGATTTCCAATGCCTGTCTTATCATGTAGGAGATTTAAAAAGGAGCTGAACATCCAAATTAAGTGCTGAAGCAGTTATTTTCAAGCTTGACAAAAGGAACTGTAACAGGCCTCAGCTTCTGTGACCAAGGCATTTGGCCTAGCTCAGGATGATGACTCACAGAACCTCAGAGATCAAGGCTAAGCAGATGTACATTTTAGTGTTTTGCTAACAAAAACCTTGCTTCTGTATGACTTGCTAGCAAGATTCAAAACTCTTGGCCTTTGGAAGGCAGTCCATCACTAATCCCTATCCTCCACTCTTGGAAACCTGTTTTCAACAACAGGTGGAGTCAAAATCAAGAAAACCACTCAGCAATATGATTTTCATCTATTGGATTACCTTTTGAATTGCCACTACCTGCAAATTTTACAAAAAGCTATAACCCACAGCCTTAATTTTTAGCCCTTACTGTCATGTCATGTTCTGTATCTGCTATTTTTTCCTTCACCGGTATCTGGAAATTGGATTAATGTGCATACATACCAAGAAGAGTTTTTGAAAACACAGTAACTTACTTTTCTGGTATAGACCTTTCCCGCAGACGATGTGGTGGTACTGGGGGTGGCACATGTGGGGGTGGTAAAGGAGACGAGACCTTAAAGGCATCAGAGCTGCTGTCAGAAGCGCTTTTAGACAACGGTCTGTATGTCTGTGTCTTTGCAGCTGGGTGTGCCTGAGCAGAGAAGGATGGACTGCAGCTACCTGATATAAAGCAAAAACAAAAATAGTCCCAATGTGAGAAAGAATTGAATAAAACAAAGCATGGAATGATACAAGAATCCACAGTTTATATAGCTGCAAGGTTGTGAAAATGTGCAAACATATTTTTACAATATATATGTGTATTTTTTATTTTTAAAAGTATATACCTAAGTACTAAGTAATTCATGGTAATACTTTTCAAATATTTGTATATAAAACTACAATCAAACAGGAGAATTGCATTGAAAATTTATTAATTATTTAAATATTTTATTAATTAATTTAATAATTAATTAAATTAATTAAAAAATTAAAATTGAAAGAAATTAATGATTATTTGTTTTTGACAGGGAGGGAGAAGTTAATGGCTGCATGTATCTATCAGGGCTGTTAATGACAACCTGTTATTAACCCCAGGGCTCATCCTCACTCTCTGTCTTTGTACATCCAGATTGAGAAGGAGACGTAGGAAATGGACAATCATTATGTAGTCTGAATAGTTACTGTTAGTTTGGGACAACCATACAGTCAAGTATCTTGGATAAGATCATAAGTGTATAAACAGATCTTGAACAACTTACACACACAAATGACTCTCCATATTACACAAAAAGGCTGTGTGAGAGCACACTGAATGCAACACAAACACAGAAATAGAAGAACTATGAATAGCATTTTTTGACAAGGCACTATGGCTTTCTGCAGATAGTGTATTCACAGTTCCATTTTTGGTTCTATTAAGTAATTTTACCACATAGCTATCATCTTCTGAAAGACACAGGAATTATATATCTATTGTACGTATATGTCTTTCTTGTGGTTAAATGCCACCACCACCAGTGCCTATAGTAAAAACGAATGTGATTAGAAAAGAGAAGCATCTTTATTAGGCACTCAGGATATATTTTAAGATTTTTGTCTTCCTACATATGTAATTAGTATTTGTACTTTCACACAGTAGGTCTCTCCTCATTTTGATTAGGAAAGGCTGTGTTGCTTACACTCACAAGTGAAAATAAACACAGTGTAATCAGAAACTACAGTATTACAATGTATCCCATCTGCAGTAATACAGGCCCACAGCTGTAATACATCAGCAAGAATGAAACCAAAATTAAACTTAGTTTCATTTGGGAAAAAAGACATGAAAAAAAAAACCACCAACTGAGATCAAGCATGACGATAAAAAGATGATAAAAAGTGTTTATTAAAAAAGCAAGCACAAATAGTTAATTACTCCTGTCACTTGCTGACATTAACAAAAGAGCTGTTTTGAAGTGAGGAAATAACTCCTACCAGTACTGTATGAATATGCAGTATTATACATGTCTGTGTCGTCATCTACAAAAAGAAATATACATGTTACAGTAATGCAGTATGTGCTAATTTATTGCAGCAACACAGCTTTCTTTTTGGAAATACAAACAGGCAATCAAGTGTTGTATTTCTTTTCCTCATCTCACGTGAGTGTTTTCTGAACTCTCTCTTTTCCCATTACGCTTGCCATAAAATATTTTTGCCATTTTATTGGTAAAATGTACCTTCTTGTCACGACACCTGTACTGTATACTACTGGCTAGCCCCAAACATTAAGTTACAGCTGTTTATCTTCTCCCATCTCTACCTCTACCAAGAGCTTTACTCTCCTCTTATTAGATACTACTAAATCCTCCTATCATGAAAATCAAACTCAAGTATTTACCACGTGACTAGTGTTCAGGACAGATCTAAAAAACCATAATTGTCTTGCTTACATTTCTTATTTTCCCACTAATCTGTTTGACCATGCTAAATACAAGCCCTACCTCAGGAGAATAAGGTCTCTTTCCTTCATGAGGGTCAGTGAGCATGACTGTAGTTTATGCTGTTCCTTAGTGACAATCATGATGAAAGAAGCTAACTCTAAAGCTATAAATATCACCAAAGCTCTGTTTCAGCAAAACAAATAACACATTATATGGAAAAAATGCGATTCAAACAGAAAATGTATCCTCAAAACAGCCTGCATTGTTCCAATACGCAAGCTCTCCAAGAATGAAGTGGTATGGCAAGGGACTTCCAGTGGCAAATCTCTCATCCCTCACACCAGAGATGAGGATTGCTTCACTGAGTTCCATGATGACACAGAATCACACTGTGTGTGATTCCATGCTTACTTTACTCACTTTATTTTTTTTTTTTTTATTTTTAGTAAAACAAAATAAATGCAATATAAGTAGACAGCCTCTAGCTGTCTCTCTGCATCAAAATCTACCATCTGAATATCTCTCTGCATCAAAATCTACCATCCTTTTAATTTTATTCATTGTCTCACACTTGGTGAACATTTGCATTTTCATATGGCAGCTAATCAAAATGCAGAAAAGTGTACTTTTTAATACCACTGACAAGTACACAGCCAAGACAACAGCATACTTACCAGGCTTATGTACCATATGGATTTGCTTGAACATTGTCTTGTACCAATCCTTTGGCCTGTCAACTGTCTAAATAAAATATAGTTTTAAACAATTAACAAGGAATTAAAAATAACAAAGAAATAAAAATATCTATGTGAACAGATCAGACATTTAATGTTATTCTGGACATAGATTTAGGTTTATCATTCTTTGTCCCCTGTTCAGTATAATCATTTTCATCTACTTCGAGTGGTGTATTTGTCCATCTCATCTAGGAATCCCTGTAACAAATTCTGGAAGGTATTTAAGATTGACTCAGTTTGGGACTTTGATCTTGGAGAATACAATACTTAAGAGCACTGGAAGTGGTGCCAGATCAAGAGTTATCTTCTTAGAGCACTATATTTTACAAAGATGAATGCTGGGTACTACACAGGAAATACAAACAACTTGCCAATTTCTAGTTTCTAAGAAGAGTTTTTTTTGTTTTTTGTTTTTTGTTTTTTTTTCTTTAAACTCCTAGCTATTTTCAACATACATTATCTTCAAAACATATTTATTAAATAGTGCATATTTACTTTGGAATACTACTGAGAAAAGAATTAAGACAAGAATTATGTTTGGTAAACAAACAGCATTTATGCGGTTTTTAATTTCCCTTTCCAGGCAACTTATTCTTCTATTTCAAGAAGTGATAAGGAAGTGAACACAGTTTACCTTTTAATATCACTCACTAAATTGCACTTGTATTTATTACAGAAAACTACATTCTCATATTTTCTAGTCTCTCCTAATGCTAACTTTTGCTTGTGTTTCTACTTATTTTATCCCTTACTTTTTCGTATTTCCTATTTTTGTCTTAACTTGCTTTGAGACACTGTTTCAGAAAAGGAAGTAACAAAAAAGACAAACATTTTTTAGTATTCTTCCCTTTGATCATGAATTTTTACACGCTCCATAGTGATCAGAAAAGCAAAATGTTTGATGAATGTAATGAATCACACTTTTGCCTTAAATGCTTTATAAAGTTACTGTACATAATTAAACAGTTAACTTTGGTGAACTATGCAGAAAACAATCACCTGTTTGAAGAATAAACGTCAGTACAATTCCACAGTGGTCCATGCTGCCACAACTGCCTCTGCGTATTGGGCCAAGAAGGGTTTTCAAAAGGGCTTGAATCAGTGGCAGGGGAATAGATAGGAAACAATGCAACAGTACTACTACTGTGACCTGCTGTTTGTCATGAGACAAAGATGCACGATATCTCTTTGCCAGGCCCTCCTAATTAATCTGCCAGGTGCTCCACACATTCACAGGTGGTTCCACACAGAGAGCAGGTATGGAGAAGCCGCCTTATAAGCACAGAAGCAGCTCTTCCAATGCCTTTTTGGATGTTTGATCTTTTCAATCCCGTCATCCCCTCCCCATCCCAGACTCTGGGGTTCACTGCATCAGCCAATGATTTGGCTTTATGTTATAAACCAGATGGAATTTGTTGAGAAATAGAATAAATTAATTTTAAATTATACAATCTCAATTTATATTCTCTAATTCCCCATGCCAACCTTTGTTTGAGGAATTAGCAGTATTCACAGCCACCGAGTCATTCAGATGCTGTCCTGCTTTGCATACATTACAGTTGTTGCAAATTAAATGTTGGAAACATGTTATGAATAATCATAACATGTGGATGAATAATCAGCCAAATAGCATGAGGAGGACCTAAGAGGTATCTGCAATTGGTACCCAGAAGACTCCATAATCACTTCAGTATTCAAATAATCCATCAGGAAGTATATGATTAAAGGAGGCATTTATGACTTTCAGCGGACCTTCCAAGTGGGGCACTTCTATTTCCTAGCTGAAATGCTACATCACTAAATACAGACAAAATATATGATTGGACTTCATTTTTTTTTCATTCTATTCAATAGAGGTCTTCTCAGCGTACGGATTAATTTTGGTAGAAATGAAGCAATTATTTTTGGATAGTCTCTAACAGTGCAGTCATATTGCTTTTCAAGATTTTTTTTTCCCCTTTTCTTCCCCTTTCCTAGGATCCTGTCAGTGATAAAGTCTAGTGCTGCCATTTGACTGAAAGCTTTTTTGCACTCTTTTCCAAAGACTTCATTTTTAATGCCTTGGAATGTCATCATCTTTGGGGCAGGGCTTGGCACAGTGGCAGAACTTAACAAGCTGAGTTTTCAGGCTTCAGGTTTTTTGCACTTGCTGGAGCTGACAGGAGCTACAGCAGTGCAGAGGTAACATGCTACCATGGGACAGGAGAGCTGTACAGCAGCCCTTCCCTTTTCAGAACCTTTGGATCAAGGGTTTGCAGGAATATAAAGTGAAGAGAACATCCCTGTTTTCCTTGGCTAAGCAGCTGTCACTAACCGTCTTCCAAGAGGAAAGACAGACTTGTAGGAGACCAGCACACTGAAATCAGGAATACAGATTCTTCAAGATTCTTATTTACAAGCTTCCTTTATGCTTCTAACAGTAGCATAGTATTTGGGAACACAATACATATGTTATCTATCAACTCTGAATCTCCATTTACTGCTTTTTACATAGAATATGGCTGTTTTCATGCAGATGGAAAAATGAGGAACTTTTCAACACTGTGTACAACCATAAGCTCAGTGAATTTGAAACCTCTATTTTTTTCCTTCTCATGACCCTTCTGGGAGAAGATTCCTGTTTGGATTGACCACTGACTTTGGAGAGCAAGTGGGTGCTATGCTACCTTCTGCTCCTGGGAAGTGCAGTTACAGCACTTTTGCATGTTTCTGCATAGTGCTGCACTTCTGTGAGATGTCAAAGTGCAGCATATTTGAGTCTTTTGCTGACAACTCTATTGCCTTTGTTCTCACATGACTGGAGTACGCTGCATTCAAATATATCTGCATACATTTAAAATGTAATCTCAAATCAATATGCTGAAAACTGCCTCACTTCCAGCTAAGTCTTAAAGAAGCAGAGTAAGGAGACAAAGTGGCATACGAGGCAGACACGCTCACACAAGCTGGCATAATCTTTTAACTCACGTCTCATCATCAGAATCAGCTCTATAATTCAAAGCTTAAAAAGACGCAAGACATTTTTAAATTGAAACAATCAAAAATGAAGAGCAAATCCAGCTGAGAAATGCCATAATTCAAATCACATTATATTTTCAGGAGTGTATCGCAGAGAAGCAGACCAATCTGAAAGTTAAATATAGGATGGCAGATTGCCAACTCTGTTAAGCATACTTGAGGGGGATTTCTGTTATACCCTTATATAACTAATATTCACACTATTAGACCGATCTGCTATTTAAAAAAAAGGACAAAAATAATAACTTTCTCCGTGCACAACAAAGGGACATTTTTAGTTAAAGAAGGGGTAGGAACCTAGAGCATTAATGCAAATAAATTGATTCAGTTTTTAAAGCTTGATTGTATTCCTTTCTATATAAAAAATAAAGAAATGCCAGAGTTTCCCCCCATTCTTAACAAAATTGTCCCCATCTTACCACTCATTCTGAATTTCTCCTATTGCTTTTTCCATCAGTTCCTGCTCTTCCCCCTAATTTTTCAATCCACTGAAGCAATTCCTGGTGATTAAAACACAGCCCCATAAGTCAGCACTGGCAGAGAGGATACATCCAACAGCTGCTATATCCTTGCACGTCACAAAGACTTCACCTGCAAGGGCTCTGCTGCTTTCATCCTGGCTCCCACTCTTCTTACTCTCTCTCCGTCTAGCACAGCACTGCTTCCAGCAGGGAAGGCCAGTAAGCACTTCCTCTACAGACCCAGCACAGCTGCCACTGTGCTCTCTGGACCAGCCAGAAGAGGCTGCCCTGACAGCAGAGTGGAAAGAATGCTTCAGCAGAGGGAAAACAAACCTTCTCAGTCTGACATCCTGGGCCACTCTAGCCAGAGACTAGTGGCAGATGATAGGAACTGGGCTAGTCTCAATGAAGGGGTTTCTACACTATTCGCCTACATGTCATCCAGGGGCATAGAGATCATGTTTTGCATGTCTGCAAAAATACTACTTTCTTAGATTACTGACTGAATGAAACTACATTACACCGATCAAGTAAGAACCCCTGCTCCCCAGAATGCAGGAGTGTGAGATTTATATGTGTATACATACATATACATACACAGATACGCATGTATACTTGTACATGTGTATAAATACAGTATGTATACACTTTATTTTAGGAATAACAAAGCAAATACAATTATTTCACATCTCCAAAAGGGAAGGAATACAAGAGAAGAGAGACAAAATTTTGATTAGTTCTAATTAAACCAGAAACATCAAGTTGCCCAATTACGTTCCCATCAGCATTCTCTTTTTCTGTCAACACACAATATTATATTCATGAGCTGCCTGATTGCGCACACAGTATTCCACATTATATAAGAGTAGAAGAATGTGAAAAACCCATTACCAACAATCAATTCATTGTATGAGTTCATACGCAGATTCCCCAGAATTTCCTACCGTTCTAATTGCTGTAGGGATTCCAGATTCATCTACTGGGCCAATCCCTGCATAATGTGGAGCTTTAATGACTGTAATTTTTTTTTCTTCCTCTAAGGATTTACAGATTGGTATTGTACTGGTGGTGGTGCTGCTGCCAACATGTTGTGAGTATGTCTCTGTGGACTCTGTAAAGATAACATGAGAGAATAATGTATAACAATACAATAATCATACTGGGCAACTGTAACACACTGCCCAATTTCACTGTGGTTTGCAAAGATGGGTAATAATTTTGAGAAACATATTCATATGTAACACTCCATAAAGCGATCATCTGAGTTGGGGCTGAACCATGATCTTATTTATGGCTATCTAGCTCAGATCTTGGTAGATTAGATTGCAGACACTTTTTTTTTGCTGCAACTTGCTTAGGAAAAAAAAAGAAAAAAAAACAAAAAGAAAAAAACCACAAACCCAGTAAAATATAATGAGAAATAATAGGATTAAAACGTTGCTGTAAAATGAAATTGCACCTTACCTATCCATCCTTTGAAATAATGACAGAATTTCAAAACTTTCCCTTCACAAAATGTAACAGAATATATAATAATATATACACAGAAAATTACCATTCTGTCAGCACCAGATTTCAACCAGATCTCCAGAACAATCTATATAATATGTGTTTAGAAACAAAGTTTAAAAAAAACCAGAACAAAGCAAATTTCTGTGTGCAATTTTCACCCCTTCAGGTTATGCTGGTCTGTTTAAATATCACTTTACATTATCCAGAGAATTGGCACTCAGCAACTCAGCACTCAGAGCGACCTGATGATGCACTTATTTTCAGTGAATCTGCAGACTGCTGTGGTTCACGGTCATTGGCAATATTCCTAGCTCTCTCCCCTAAATCTTCCTTTAAAATTAAATAAACTAATGTGTCACTATTACCATCTCTATAAAATCCAGAGAGAGTAATTCATTTAACAAAAAAAAAAAAAAAAAAAAAAACAAAAAAAACCAACCAAAAACAAAAACAAAAAAACACCCATCTCACTGCTGGGATGCATCACATGACAATTGTTGCTGCATGTAGGAAGAAGAGCCCTGCTCCTTCAGGGAGTATGTTTCAGTAAATCAGAGAGCTGCTATGACAAAGCAAGTTTTTCTGTACTGTGCAAGCACAGGTACAGTGCCTGCAAGACTAATATTAGTCTACTGCAGGATAAATGAATGGAAGGAATAAAAATAAACATTCTGACACTACTGGTGAAGATTATGATTTAACATGATTATTCTCAAGCAAAATATTTGAATTGTAATATAAATGAGTGAAAGAAGCTCTGGTGACTGAAAGTGCTAATTTTAATTTGAATGTTTTCTCATTGCTACTGCAGAGATCTGGCATGACTGTTTCAGCTGTTTACTCAAGTCTGAAGTCCTGCAAATAATCCAGTGCTACACATATATGGCGAGGGGCAACTCTGCGTGGCACATGTCTAAATATTTGGGCCTTTTTCCCAAAATGCACAATGTTAAATTTAGAAAACATTTGGTATTTGATCCCTCGTTCTTTGTAGATGGCCTCGAACTAAGGCCATCAGTGGGATTTTATGTGAGCAAGGAGGATGAAATCAGATTGTTACTGTGGAAAACAGAACTTAAGCATCATACAAGAGTAAAAATCATGGGAAAGCACATTCCTGGTATATCCAAAACAATATTGATATACCTTAAGTTCAACAAACCAGAAGCAATCAAAGAATGTAGCACTTGAGTACGTGGAAAAACCCATGTGTTCAGTTTTTTGCATCTATCACTAAGACCTGGATAGCAGCATTTCTCTAAGCTATAAGTCTCAGTGCCAGAACTGCCACCTAATTTCTCTGCATGCACAACAAAAAAGTAAACTCCTGGATCATAATCAGATTGTTTTACACATATACTCTTATCTGAATCTGCAAACTCTGGCAGAAAAAGAAGCAAGTAAATGATTGTACTGGCAAAACTAGATACTGGCAAAGGTTCTTTGTGAGGCTAATCATGCAAGTATTTAAGGAAAAAAACCACCAACATAAAAATGACCTACAAAAATACATAAGTAAATTATAAAGTGAGATGGCTTGAGGTGTTTAAAAGCTCAGGGCCCCCCCTTTGTTGGCAGTATTTCAACTGAAGCTTGTAGAGGTTGTGGGGAGAAGCAATGCACAAAACTGGTCTTTAGTTTCTTAAAGAGAGCAAAAGGAAACAGGCTCTGCAGGTTGAGCTGTTTCTATACATGCTTCCTTTTCCTCAGGAAAGCAAGTGGAAAAGTGGCAAGAGGTCACTCTCATAAACATAAGGACGAGTAATAAAATTTAAAGTAACTTTGGTTCAGGAACTATTACATCTAACAGTAAATTCTATTATCTTTTGCATTTACTTCCTAAGGAGATGAATAGACAATACCTGCATTATACATGTGATGCCCTTTGCCATTGTTTACAATTTTGGCCACATAAATTGGAATATGTTGTGTAATGAATAAAGCAAATATTCTGTGCAAGGCTTACCCATCATCCTGCCATGCTGCATGATAACAAGGTTGGAATTGAGAGAAGCTGGTGGAGAGTAAGCAGAAGAAGGGGAAAAAGGCCTTTGAAAGTGACTCACTGGGCTGGCAGCAGTGCCAGAGTTCCCATTCACTGTGATCTGAGCCTGAGAGAGACAAAACAATATCCCATTAAATGACACACAAAGCCCTCTGAATGCCATCCAAACAAAGAGTAATGTAAGACTGTCATCCACATAACAATTACCACTTGTCAGGTATCATTATGGCATCTGCGTTCTCTGAAATACAAAACACATCACCTGCGGAGCAGAATGCGTTCCTTTTATACACCTTGCATATATACACACCTTGTACCTCCCCCCTTCGCTCCTTGTATGTGCAGCCTGTAAAGCATGGTGATGATGGGAGGTGGCAGATGGGGCAGAGTCTAGGCAATAAAACTGAACTGCATAAACAAGGTCTGATATCGTTATAAAATGGAGATGGCAATAAAAATTCCTCTCATCACATGACAAAGGCTGCCTGCCATAGATCACTCACTCCAACAGACAGAATCATAGAATTGCTCGGGTTGGAAAAGACCTTAAAGTTCATAAAGTCCAACCATGACCTAACCATACCACCCTAACTAACAACCCTCCACTAAATCATGTCCCTGAGCACCACATCCAAATGGTTTTTAAACACATCCAGGGATGGTGACTCAACCACTTCCCTGGGGAGCCTATTCCAGTGCTTAACAACCCTTTCTGTATAGAAGTTTTTCCTGATACCCAACCTAAACTTACTCTGGCACAACTTGAGGCCATAATGTTCCCATGATCCACATGCACCACCCCTGTTGACATTAATGATACTTCTCAGCAGACTGAATGGAAAAGTCTCATTACGAGTAGCAAAATTGAGTGAGCCATAGCTTCTTTAAAAAATAGTTTGGAATCCCTGCACCTGGGCTGTAGTACTTCTATGGGTAGCATTGAAGGAATCAGACCAGAGATACCAAGAAAGCATATGGAATGAAATAAGAGAGCAGTGAAAAGAGAGGGAAGGTTTCTATCACATCTCCTCAGGTAGATCTCTGTTTTAAATCATGAGTGCTATAACCTGCTCAGTTTAATTTAACTAAAGAGAAGAACTAAAATAACATAAGCATTCAAAGTGAGGCTCTTTGAATACTGTAAATATAAAACGGGAGACTATTTGAAGCAGCAAAGCGTAAGTAAATCCCATATTAAAAGACATATTATTATTGCATTTAAAAATGAAATGGTTCATGACCTCTTGTATAGATGCATGTTTTGGAGACTAGTAATTTGAATTTTTTAAACATCTCAGCCCCCAGTAGCTAGTTGAGGGAAACCAAATTAATTTCTGTAAAAGTATCATGAAAACACAATATACAGAAGTAGCTGATGGATATCAGTCATAAGTGCAAATGTGGAATGTCCAAATATGACATTTCTGAATTTGGTTTTAGAGAGGATAGCAGCTCAAACAGTATAATTTCTTAGTTCTTAATGACTTTCCCTTTAAAGAAAGTTTCCATTGTGGTCACTACTGAATTTATATATCTGAAGCATCTTGCACTGCTGGGAAGGTTAATTATAGGCCTGTTTTGAGAAGTTTCGAGTTGCTTTCGATACTGATGCTGTTTCTTTTTGGGGGATCAGCTATAAAATCTTTACACCTGAGCTCTCACTAAGGGCCTCAACAATAAACAAATCTCCTCAAATTGGATATGTTTTTGAAAGTATGGCTCCAGCTTATGTGATGGATGGCACACCCCTATGCTGCTTTTATTGTTTCCTCAGTGGTTTTCATCTACACAATGAATCAATGTCTTCTTCGAGAATGAAGATCATTCAAGTATCATTACAGGAACAAAGCCACTAGCAGCATGTTTGCATGTGCCACCAGCTTGTCTCTCATCTTCTCATTTCATAGATAAATGTACAGCCATCTAGCCCTCCTCTACAGAGGAATGGAAACAAAGATCTTTTGCAATGCAGGGGTCTGCCTTGCCAGTAGTTTAATCTCGCTATGGGCCTCTTTGGATTGTTTAGGGATTGTTATCTTTTGGTGGGAAACTCATCCATTCTCTGTGTAAATTTAGTAGTGAAACCTGTTTACCTGTGTAGTCATACCTAGAAATGGTGGCCAAGGTAATAATAGATATCTCTACAGGGAAACTACTCAAAAAAGGAAAAAGGGAAGGATTGTTCACTTTGGCTTACAAGTAAAACAAACATAGGGATTGTTTTTGATGCAGGTTAGAAGAAAATACAGATGTTCCAGGCTTTCCATAACTCATCCTATGGTGATTGTGCCTTAGTTACATACACCCCTCTATATTGATCATGGTATCTTTCATTACAACAACTGGACAGCATGCAGATTAACATCACTGACTCTTCTTAAAATTTTAGGTTTCAAAGATGTGTTAACAATCACAGCATTTATATGCCTGATATTTTTTTAAACAGCATTCACCGAACTGACTACAGGTCATTGACTCTGTCTGCATGTTTGGGCTCAACTACATGCTAGGAAACATACATGAAATGTAAAAAATTATACACTGTTCTTTTTCAGAATTTTAAGTGCTACATTTAGACTGGAAAATTATAGTATGCTGAAGTATTTGTACAAAGTTGAAATGCTATTGTTACACAGTAAAACTTTGGTCTCAGAACATTTCTCAGTTTTGTAGTTCAGCAACAAATTGCTCACTCTAAATGAAAGCTCTGTTCTGACTCATTTTGGTCATGCAAATAATCTCAAAAGAAATGAAAAGTGATCTGGATTTGACCTAAATTCTATACATTCTCTCTACCCATATCCAAGTATACTAAGGTACAGAATAGTGAACATATACATAAATCACAATTGTATGCTGCTGTTTCCCTTGAGTTAGATAAGAGAAAAGTAACAGGACATTTGAATGCTAGAAACTTATTTCTGAAGTTCACACCTGTAAGAAATAGTGCTTAAGAGAGGGAAAGGTCAGTTAAAGGAGGGAAAAACAACTTCATGCAGTCAGTGGTCATGGCTGGGGGAAAAAATATGTTAAGCATTGCCAACATTTACTACGAATTTACAGGTTATACTAATGAAATCTCTACCCTGTTATAAGCCAAAAAAAAATGGTGGCAGCCAACAGGCTACACCTCCGCAAACCTGTAAGTCACTAACAGTACTTTAAATAAATCTCTCCAAAATTTACAGATCACTTGCTTCCATTGTGTCCATTTGGAATGGATACTTATTGAATTTACTCTCATTTCTTTTAAGCAAAATGTTTGATGCACCTTGGACAACAACATGGATGTGCAACAACTTCATACCATTTTCCTGTCTATTACTAAAACTGATATGCAAATTATTTGCTTAAACAACTGTTACAAAGCATACTTCAGACTGTGAACACAGGAAACTTAACAGAATACTTGTTTATGTGACAGGTTAACAGACAAGTTTGAATTCTTTTCCCCTTTGACACCCTGCAAACAAAATGGAGCAGGAAAAAAGGAAGGATAATTACATTGGAAGCGGCGGCAGTGTTGGTTAAGGTGGTGCCATCTGACACAGCAGACATCTGGCTCAAGGTTGGGGAAGGTGTTTCAGAGCAGTCAGTAGTATCAAAGCTACAAGTCTGCAGCTCATCTAGAATGACTGTGGAGGACTCACTCATTGTGCGGGAGGAGCACTCACTCATGGCAGAATCTGTGCTTACAGAGGCTGTTTCATTCTTGTGGATAGTACTTTCAGAAGCTAGGAATGGGCATTTATATGAAAATTGTGAAAGGGCTGGGGTTTTATAAAAGCGTGAAAAATCATCAAGCGTTGGCAAAGAATATGGTACTAGATGGGTGCCACTGTCTGGTGAGAAAGAGGCTCTGTTAACTGGTACCACAGGAGAAGGAAGAGGCAGTGGAGAAGCTTCTGTTGTTGTTTGTCTGTGTGTCTGTGAAGCATTTACCTCCATCACAGGGGCAGTTACTTTCTGGTTTCCAAGCTGAGATTTGAGGAAAAAAAAATAAGAAAGAAACAGATTACCAAATGAATAAATTTTTTTCCCTTTGCCTCTTGTTGCGTGTAGGAGAATTAAAAAAGCGTAAGTTTTTTCAGCAGCCCTAGGAAGTTCACATTCACATGGATTAGGAAATAGATCAACAACACTCTATATTAAAGTACAAAAACATGAAGGAAATTAATGTATCAAACACTATTGGAAGCAATGCCAGAAACTGTAGTGTGTTGAGGATGAATATATTCCATAACGTATTCCATAATTAATAACACTATTAAAAAAAAAATGAGGCTAGAGAACATCATTTTCCTTTTGTTTATAAAATGAAAAAGGTATATGCAAGTCTGATCTCCATTAATGTTGCTCCTTTTTTTTTTTTTTTTTTTTTTTGTCAAAATACAGGTATCATTTTGAAATTAATATTAAGGTATAGATGGGTAGGACCACAAGCTAAAAAGAAGTGCTAGTATTGAATGTTCACATGACCTGTAAGATTGTCTATTTATTTATTTTTGCCTCTTTTGATTGAATACATCTTCTCCACTGCCTCACTGATAAAAATGTTTGGAAAACTTTAGAATTTCCAAGCACTCTGGAAGCACCCTGTCAGCCTACTGGATAAGGTGTAAGTATAGCTGCCTTTTCAACATTAGAGAACTATAGAATTGTTAGGGTATTTGATATAAATTTGAGGAAGGATAAGGGTTGGGAACACAAGTACAGGACAGGGATGATTTAGCACTGAAACAAAACACACTACTTGGCTGGCTTCAGCATCATTCCTTAAAAGAACTTGGGAATATCCTCATGAGAGCACTTCTGAGAATTACCACATTACAAACTTTATATTCTGATTATTTCATATCAGACACAGGCACTGTGTTTAAAACTTCCTGAACCAGGCTTTTTGTATCTGTAACTTTTTTTTTAATTAAAGGTATGAGAAAAGCATGCTGGTATCCAACCTTTGGTAGTTGTACAATTTTTTTCTATACTACATATCAGCCACAAACTATCCATCAGTTTTGGAAATATATCAGAATGCTGCCCACTTCAGCACAGAGCTGACAAGTTCTGGAATAGCTGCAGCAAAAGAACATTTGGGATTTTGATTTATTTAAAACAGAGGACACTGGGATGCCATATACAGCAATTACTACTTTAAAAAGCAACATTTACTCACAAATACCACATTGTTACTGATAACATTAGTATTTTTTTTTCTGTGCTTGACATATGCAGATGTCTTTAATCATTTGAAAATGTTCTAAGTCACCAGATTAAAATGCCAAAATGGCATTTTAATCCACAATCTGAAACTATCTTTTAAAGCCTTTATAGAAGACTTGGAATGTAATTCAGATTATGCTACTTATAAGAGGTCATGGGGAATCCGGTCCCATAATTCTTGCTGAGATCAACAAAAAATTACAGAAATAATCTTACTGAGGTCAACAGGACCATTCCTCTGAATGAGCATTTCGGAAATTATTTTGAAGCACATCTGAGATACCCATCACTTATTTCAAAGTGTTCAGAAGAGTTGTTTGGCATTATTGGATCTATAATGTACATAAAGATAGCCAGAACTTGCTGGCAAAATTAGAAGTTAAAACAGTAAGAAACAAAAGCCTGGTTGTTTGAACAGTTTAAAATTTAAACCTTATTCACAGTAATGTTTGAAATCTACAGAATAAAAACTAAAAATAATTTAAAAAATTCCATACATTAAGTCTGAAGGCTACATCTTATTTAGAAAAGTCAATTATTGAGTGAATGACTGTAAAAGAAAATACTATTGTTAGAGATAACTATTTTGTCACTGGAAACTTCAAAAGAACAACAGAATACTATCAAATTATCTCAAAAGGCAATCATATACACATGCAAAACAGCTGTTTATACAGCAAAATTAGCAGGGGCTTAAGTTATCTGCATTTATGTACTCATATAAGAAACAGTAATTTTACTCTTAGACACATAAAGGGAAAACAGAAGGATGCTTCATTATGGATTTCATCATCCAAGTCACAGTTTAGTATCTGCAGCAAAAGACATGAATCAGGAAATAATGAGGCGAAGCCAGCATTAAACTGAAGTTCTTGACATTGATGTCCTCTCTGCATTCCCAGAGGAAAAAGTGCATATCACTAAGCTAAAATATCTAAGTTGATCACTGAACTGCTGAAACAAAAAGCAACTGTACATAATCTATAAACCTAATAAGTTTTCTGGCTTCAAACAGATGATTACCTGCATGCTTGAGAAAAGTAGGGATGGACAACACAAGGAAAGATACTCAGGGTGCATCCAGAGAGCAAGTGAAACTGAATTCTTAAAGAATTAAATTAATTGTTCTTGGCAAATTATAGCTGATTTCATTGAGACACGTTCTTAAATAGAATATAACATGGGTGGAAGGAATACAGCAATTCCAGATATTGATTCCCAACATGAAGATTCTCAGTTTTGTAGAATAAAACTGGAATGTTCTGACTGACTCCAGAATTCTGTCATATAGATATAGTCATCACTCTGGGGCAGAGTGGATGAAATAGTGGCTGACAACAACAGTATTTAAAAAAAAAAACAACAGCACAAAACAAACAACAAAACAATAAAAAACTTGATCTCTCTGAACATGGAGTGTTGGTAAACACTAAATAACAAATATATTTAGCTACTACTAAATCCACATTTCTCATCACTGTGAAGAATATGAGAAAGACAAGGCTGAACGCATTTTAAAAAACAGTCTTTTACTACCAGTTCCATCCAGTTTAGGTTTGTTATTTTTATAGCCCAAGAAATGGTAGAAGTAGTCAGATGGATTACTGGCTGAACAATTCATTTTATCAATTAGAATGATGAAAAATTAGACTACATAATTCACTTGGGCTATGGAGCAACATTTGAGAGATAAATATCAACACAGTATTGAAGTCAATTGAAGGTCTCAAGCAGAGCTTTCAGTTGGTACTCAGAAACATTTACCTTCCATCAAATAACAGAATTTCAGGCCTGAAACTTTCAGTTTCCACCTGATTCACATAAAGTAGACAGATGTCCCTACTACAAACTTCATAACTAATCATCTGTCATTTTAATTCAAGATCTGTGGACTAGTGCAAGGTTACTAATGACACCAAAGCACTGGCCTTGCTTCAACAATCAAGACACAGATAGGGAAGATGAGTGAATAAATTCATTTTGTTAATGCATAGCAGAGTTTAGTAATCAACATTCAAATTACACTCATACACTTGTACAAATGGGTAAAAATACCTCTAAGACGATGTCAAAATCTTGAAACTGACGCTGCAAGTTACATTCCTGTGTCCATTTTTACTAACTAATCCTCTTATTCTAAACTCAATGTGTGGAGGTGATTCAGCCCTTGTGCAAAATGGTTTTGCAGAAGAGAAAAGGAAAATTATATGCTTGTTTTTCTTTGCTTGCCATCTGTCCCTGAGATATTGAAACCTGTCTCCCGACCCTCAACAATATTCAGTACAATCATCAAGTACTACCAAACAGTATCTGTATTAGATAAAGCTTTTCAGTAAAAATAGTGAATTACAGGTTTATTTTCATAGATTCACTTATCTACAGCCATGGGGCTGGACAAATAAACACCTTCATAAACATTTAGCTTTTACTTATCCATGACATCAGTGCTAAACTAAGACTTCAGTCATCTGTATAATTCAAGAAAACAGAACAAATGTTTTGCATCTTCACTTTTAGAGAGCGGTATCTAGAGTAAGATAGCACTCATGAACGTGGGCACAAAATGAAGATTAAAAATACAAGGTGTTTATGCCAGAAGAAGCAGCTCAGAGTTCTTCATCAGTTTAAAATCTTTGCTTATTAAAAATGTGGATAACGAAACTTATGCTGTCTCATCCAAACAAGCACTGATTTCTCCGTTGAAAGAGACTGGGATATTTCTCTCACATTTGCAGTACAGCACTAAGTGGCAGGATCTCACAAGGTTTTAAGTAATATTAAAAAACAACAACAACAAAAACACAACCCACAACAATACCGAGCAATTTGAATGCTTCTCTTTTCACACATGCTTTTAAGGGGTTTAACCCCTCTCTGTGTAGGAGTGTTTGTAAAATGTCACTTGGTGAGTCATACCACACTTCTGCTTGCTCCTGAAGTTCCAGTAGATGAAAGGAAATGCAAACAGAAGAACAGACATAACAAGAGAAATTAAAGAATAATGAAAGAATAATGAAAAAGTCCATGAACTTCTTGAGCCACAGACACTCTCTCATTTTTAAAGCTGGCTGAATCTTTGTGTACTTTGGCACTATCATATAGATGTACAGGTGCCATACACACATAGGTACCCACACCTGCACAGCATTTCTCCACTTCCATTGCAAGAACCCACTGGCTCCATGTTTGGATCCTGATATGGCATATAAACATATCAATATTTAGAATTTATCTCTGAACATCGGGATGATGTCAGCTGAATTTTGCAGGCAAGCAAGGAATAAATGGATGCAGCTTGAAAGGCTATGTTCCTTGATGATCTCTGTGATCTGCTCAATTTTTTGTTATTTTATTCAAAAAACCCCAGTTGCCAAATTTCTAATTGTTCTTCCCACATACTGAGAATACAGGAAAATAAGTGTAGAATTGTCAAACAAGACACAACTATTTTTGACATTTGTCAGCCCATTGTAAAACAAAAATAAGTTCTAAAATAAAAAGAAATGCAAATTGTATTTTGACTTCTAAAGTTCTAATAAAAAAGCTAGAAGATAACTTATTTATGATCATTTGGATCACTAGAGTTTGAGTATTACTTTGGATGTTAAAAAAAGGTATTTTTCCTAGTAAGTGTTAGATGTTGTAATACCACTTTTGTTTGAGAGAAGCTGATTTATTTGAGAATATACAAAGCATCACATTGTTAACAGGACAAACAACTATTTTTAAGTGAAAACACACAAATGCTCAAGTTACACTGGCTACACTCACATCAGTTCCACAGTCTGATGGCTTCTCTCGATGCTTGTTTTCAAAGGCTTGCAAGCCTCTGTCCTATAATTTTTGGGCCTATCCCAGCTACCATCAAAATATCATGCTCAACCTTCCTGTTTCTGATATGATTTCTTTATTATGAGCCTTGAACAGAAAACACTAAATAGTGAACTGGCTCTTTTCAAGGACAAAGCAATTTGTTTTTCCTTAAGTACTCTAAATAATGCATATTTCAATAGAATAGTTTTGACAACAGTTTTATCTCTAATCTCAAGAAAGACAAATTTCACTGCAAGTCTTATGTGCTTCCAGTGGTTAATGGAATGGTTAATTCAAAAGCAGCACTGCAAGTTGTTGACCAGTAATTTCACAGAGCTTTGCTCAGATCAAAATTCCTGCTTCAACTTGAAGAAGAAAATTGACACATTACAAATTGTTCAACTATTCTATAGCTAACGCAGAAACTTTTGGCTTCCACAGTAAAGACCTGATTGAGCATGATATTTTCAAAGAACAAGATATATTACTTTGTTGACACAGTGCTGTCAATGGGCTTCAAGTTTGCATGATTGTGCCATGTTACTTCAAAGTAGACACACTGATGTTGGCAAACTTGACAAACATAAATATGCCATGATGGGATCCTGGTTCAGACTAAGCTATAAGGCAGATATGCTTAGACCTACAGCAATCCCTACCAACTATTTGAAGGGCTTTCCAACTCAGATAACCTAGTAGACTAGTAATTAACTTCTAAAAAAGAAAATTCTTTATGTGACTAGGTAATGCAGAGAAAAAAGTTTATCCACAGATTTTTTTTTTTTTTTTTTTTGCAAGTATGTATTTCTTTTGTGTTACTCCTTCCAGGCCTATTTTACCTGATTAATTAACTTTCAGAGTGGTAATAAACCCTGCTAACTCTTCTAGACCCTAGGAAACTTTTTCCATCCTTTCTAAGACCTAGCTATCTGACCCCTGGACCACATGGCAATCTTTCAGTATAGGCTGTACTTCCTCAACAGCCTAGTATGACTCTTATCCACTGCAACCAACAATCATGGGAACTTATTTTTTAATCCTTGAACATGTTTTACTACATTTAATTATTCATCAAAACATGCTAATATCCCTTCCCTCCCTAGTACTGCATCTGATCTAGCTACTCTAAGAGGACCGTAACCAAGAAATAAGGAAAAGTGCTGTCTGTCAACTGCTGCAGATTTGATTAAGATTTTTGAATATATATATTTTTTCCCCAGTATATACCAGGCTTACTAGAGATGTTTTAAAAACTTATGTCTTTAAGGTAACAAATAACAATAGACAAGAACCACACAGGCTGCTTGCCATAATTTGTATCACTGGTGCATAGCAAAATACATTCACAGGAGGAATCTGAGCTCACTCCCACAGGTGATTTAAAAAAAAAAAAAAAGATTATTTTACATGTACATGAAAAGTGATCCTCCTATTACTACTTACTACGATGCTTGATAGCATCTCTTCATACACAAGACAGAGTTGCTTCTGTGAGACTGCTGGCTTGTTATTCCTATACTACGTGCTTGATATCCACATTTCTCCTGGATGAGATCAGTATAGAATTTTCATCTCAGTAGGCACAGGTTTTGCAGGAAACAGAAGGATTTAGAAATGCCTTGCCTTGTTGTGTAGAGGTGGTTGACTTAAAAGACTAACTTAACCAATCACACAGGACTTCGAAGACAGCAAGAACTGCCCTGCTGAAAACACGTAGAAAATTATTTGGTGGGCCTAGGAAACTGCCAGAGTCACATTTGCAGAAAAAAACAACAACCATTTCTCACCCATATGCTATCCTTCCACAGCACCTATGTCAACACAGTGTTTTAATGATGCAACACCTCAACCTACAATTCACTAATTTCCTATTGCATTTGCACTCCATAAAGTGCTCACAGAGGAACAAGGAAGTCTACTTTCCAGCTCAGTTGCCTTTTCTTTTCTTTTCTTTTTTTTTTTTTTTTGGTACAATATCCTTCCAAAAACTATGTTTTGCTCAGTTCTAGTTTGATTCATGTGACAGGTAGTTTTACCCAGAAAACAGAAGGTCTAACTTTGATAAAGTAAGTATAGCTAAAGAGAGTTAAGTGATTCATGAGTGATCTAAAATAAAAGATGGAAAAATTAAATATACCACATGGCATTCTGCAGCCTGTGAAGAAGGAAGAACTGTAGACTTTTGTCCCACATCCTTTGAAGACATCTTTGAAGTGTCTGGAGAAATACTAGGTGGATGTTCTTGGATTTCAGGCTCTGCATTATTGTCAGGAATGGGAGCTATCTGAATGGAAAGAGATGCTGTGTGTACCTCAGACATGGGGTTACAGGCAGGTGAGACAGGCCTTTGTGAAAATATTGGCATTTCAATGGGCTTGAGCTGTTGCTGTACATTACAGTGAACACCACTTGCTGGATCTTGTGTCCGGGTTAATTTAAGGGTAGATACCCTCCGCTTTTGAGGCTGCTGTGTTTGGCCTTGATGGAGAGTGGCACTTATACCAGCTACTGTGCTTGTGCCTACACTGGAGATAGTGGTCAGGGGTCTAGTGATTGTTTGTACATAGGACACATCTGTGTTAGATATCTGAGAAGATATTATCTTCTGGGCAGACTTCTCGTCAGTGTAATAGCCAGTATCTGTAGGAGGGTGTTTAGCTGGCTCAGTTGTTACTATCTGGAGATTAATTGCATTCTTGTGATTAGCTACTCTTGCTTTCTGAAAGCTTTGTTTTCTAGGAGGTGGCAGAGGTGCCTTATTTGCCAAAATCATCCACACACAGCAAAATAACATTGAAGAAGAAACAGAAAGAAAGTAAATGTTAGCAGGAGATATACTGTAGTTTGAATTCTAGCTTTAAATAAAGAAACTAAGACCTAAGGCTTTTACTCAAGATTGTTCAATACAATGAAAAACAGAACAACTCAAGTTCCCACCATCTTTTGCTGTAGGGGGCTGGACAATTTGTATTTAGAAAACTAGATGTTCCATTTGCTCAGAGTAAACTGGAATCAGACCCCAGAAACGAGTCTTTCTTTTCTTTAAAAATCACAATTATTACACTGAATAAAAATTAAAACTGTGGAATTCTTCATGATACTCTCCAAAATGTAATATATGATTTTAGATGACAACCTATTATTCACAGGTAATGCACATAAATACAACAACACACCTCCTAAAGCTCTGAATTGAAATAGTTACAGAAACAGAACTGACATTCGTCTGTTGGTTCCTTTTTGAACGGATTAATGTATTTGCACATTAAGTGCCTTCTAATCGTATTGTTCAGCAAAACAAAAAAGCAGAAATATTATCTTATAATTAAAAAACCTTTATCCTCCAATATCCTGATAACCAGTGTACTATTTTTTTTTAGTGTAAAATTGTTATAAGTATTATTTGAAGTTTGTGAATACTCCTAGAAAGCCGTGACTCACAAAAACATCCCCATAGGAATATCCCATCAGTATATGGTGTCCAGATAACACACACACAAATGCTAAAGAATGAAATCTGGTACGTTCAGTTTTACCTGAGTTGGTGATTTTTTGTCCTGTAGGTTTGGCCGCACACTTCTAAAACCTTTTGCTGTAAGAGATGAACTGCTAATGTCTCCATTCAGTGTCTCTCTGCTTCCATCATTGTAAGCTCTCCAAGCTTTTGTGAGGAAAAAAGAATCACATTTTTTTTTATGAGTACTAGATCCAGAAATTACAATCATCACAACAAACCAATTGTACGCAAACATGGAAATATTTCTCTCTTACACAACTGACACTACTGCTGATATTTCCGTGGATGTTTTAAGAATAGGGCTATAACTTTGCAAATTTTTGTATCTTATTTATATCAATACTGTTCGTAGCAGTTTGTTAGCTCCCTACAACTTTTTTATATACCGTAGATCTTCAGCTGAGGAGTCCTTTTCAGATCCTGGTGGTTTATCCCTAGTATAAAGCAGACTGAAATACTCTTTCAGGTTAGGTTCTTGATCTTCACAGCTAGATTTCAAAAAACATCACAGCTCAAAAAAGTCACTACCTGATTATTTGCTCCCATCTTCTTTTCAAATCTGAACACCACTTCAATTTTCCAAAGCATATTTTGTCTTAATAAAGACAGATATAATAATAAGAGCTAAACATCCAAAAGGACACTATCCAAATACAGTGGAAGACACTACACTGCCTCAACAAGTTACAGATTTGAAGACATAATATTGAAGAAAGAGGCTGAGATAAGTAACACATTATGTGAGCAGGCTTCTAAGTGGGGTGGGTGGAACTTGTAATCCTAAGTAAGAGAATAAAAATGATATAACAAGTCCCACTGAAGCGGAAGGTGTCAAATTAGCAGTCTGTGTGCTCCCACGCAACTCGTTTTCTGACAACATATACTGTTATTGCAAATACTGCTTCCCAAGTAAGACCTTAATTTGAGGTCTTAACCAACTGTAACTATTACAGATTCAATGGTACTTTCCTTAATGATTCTATATGTATGAAGTGGTGAAATCAAAGGAAGGAAAATTGTTATATGTCGTCCTGTTAACATGATATTACAATGATTCATAAATATTGCTGTATTATTTACCTGAATCTGGAGACTGAGAATCAGATCCTAAAATCAAGAAAGAACAAATATTAGTTTGTGTTATAAATGCTTGCATTGTCTTAATGTGCAGCTAACCTCACAGGATTAATTTTACAAGTTATGTTTAAAAGAAACCACCACAGTGACTCAGTATTCAATGATGCCAAGAGAAATATGTATGCTTCTATTAACTGGTCTGTTGCCATGACCCTGCAGATAAAAGTGTTGAATCAAATGGCATCATAGTGATCTAGTGAACACATTGAGATCAGATCAGAAAAACAGCAAACTATCTGGTCCATACTGCTACAACAGTTTATTTAAATAATTAAGCTGCTGATCCAATCAGTAAATGCTCATTATGAATACAAGGTTATATATATTTTAAGGAAATTACTGAGAATTATGTATCTATATATTAACTGTCTGCAATAGATGCAGTTAGCAAAACAATCTGCCTATAAAAACAAATAGCATATGTGAGTCTTTCTCATGTTGCCTATGGGAAAAACGTAGCTATGGTCCCCCCCATCCCTCACCTCACAGCTCCAGCTGTCTATATAGATGCATTCTTATAAACAGATCATCACCTTGTTTCCTTTTTGTTAAGGCCAAGTGTCTTTCAGGAGTATGGGAGTATTTACAAATGTATAAACAAATCCTACTTAAGAAATAGTACTTGAAAGTCTCTAAACAGCTAGATTTGAAAATTAGGAATAAACCTCTCTAGTAATTATTTTTTTCTCATGACACAGTTTAGAAATTCTGTAAAGTATGCAGGTATTCTTTTGCCCAGTTACCTGAATTCCTTTCTTAATTATGCCTCAAAATAGTATACTATATATAACTAATGTTTACTGTAGAAGTTCTACAGTGTGCTAAAAGTTATTAATTAACAACTGCTATTTCAGACAGCCAACAATAATATTTGCTTTTTTTTTTTTCAGTACATACAGAAGTCTACTAGCATTTAAAATCTTGATATCAGAAGAAATAGCATTTTTTTAAGATCAGCTGAAAAGTTTTAATTCAAAACCAAGAAAGATGTCTAAAGGTTGACAGGATTTTTTTTTTTAATTCAAAACCAGAATGCATGAAACTTCCTTCACCACTTCAGAACAAATCACTAATGGACACATACATACTGCCAGCACAGGGTAGATCAGAAATTCTGGTGTTTTCTTGGATTACTTAGAGATATAATAGTGTTTTTTCCCCTCTAAACAAACTAACGTCTTTACCTCTCCAAACAAATTGAAAATAATTTTTATGTAGAATAATCTAGCCCCAGTAGGACTACAGAATTAAGAGCACTCATCACTAGTTCTAATGCAATAGCACAACACATTACAAGGCTTGTACATGCTGAAATAAAAAATTCATAGAAAGACTGCTACGAAATAGAAACATAATGCTTTCTTGAATTATTATACAAGCAGTAATCTCTATGACTGTTCTGCTACCCTTACTTACAAAGAGCAGTATGCAAATTTTTAATTTGTTTCAGAAATTCAAACAGAGTTCTTATTCCTGGGATTAGCCTTACATTACAAAAAACAAAGAAAACAGGGACATTACATCGCAACTAGTTTCTGGCTCTCTGAAATTTGTGCTCATTGAACTTTATGCATTATAATCAGTGTGAACACTTAATGTTTATATTGGTATAAATTAGCCTACAACACTTGAGGTTCTTTATGGATTTATACTTACAACTACTTAATTCACGTTTGAATCTGGTCTGCTGACACCCATTAAGATTTCATCTTGTGAAATCAGACAGAAGAATGCGAAGCAGCAGCTCTCCCTACTGAATGCTCTCTATGGTTTTATTGTTCCACACATTTTTAGGAAAACATTTCATAAATGTTTTTAAATTATTCTGGCTTCTGATGATCATTGTACTTTTGCATACAGATTCTTTTAGGAACAGTTCTAAAGCCAGTTGTAATAAACATCCTCTCTTCATGCTGTATTATTTTGTAAAACAATGGGGGACATGAGACTAAAATCTGTGTTAGGTACCAAAGGCAAAGTTGATTTAAAAAAAAATAAAATAAAAAAAAGCTTCTTCGTAAGTCTCTCCATCTTTTTCCATCAATGACTACTGAATACTGGCAGAAAGAAATAAAAACTACTTTCTAAAGAGCACTGTAGAATTAAGGAAAATATCTGTCAGTAGAATAGAAAATATGGTTACCTTTCCCCTCCTTGCAGAGTGATATTGTTGACAAATGTAATGCTACAGAATGCCATTCATGAGCAGTATCTTACTGTTAGTTGTTATACCTGAAGCCAGTAGGTTTGGAGAACTCTGAACCCTCTTCACAGCTGTTAATGTGACAGACATTGCAGCACGTTTGCGAGCACACCCACCGCTATCTGGAAGCACAAAATAATACAGACACCAGCCCCAGACAAAGGAAGCAAGCACATGCAACACATCACAGTGTGAGATAAGCCAAACATACAAGAAAATAAACATGCAATTAGAGAAATGCTGCAGGTACATGTAAATTCATGAGTTCCACAGATTAGCAGAACACACAAACTTTCACAAGCTTTAGGAAACAATAAACCTCATACAAAATATGAAAGCAAATACCTAATACTAAATTCACTGTGGAAATACATATTTCCAGTTGCCTAGAAAACTGCTTAATTATACCCAATAATTGAAAAAACAAACAAGTAATCAAGATAAAGGATTAAGCATTCCAGAGTAATATTAATCAGTAATCTGCGCTGTAAAATAATTTCATTGTATGCATTAGGAAGACACCATTCCTCAAACTAAGCATATGTTAATTAGCTGACAAAGTACTTCTGTATGGCCCTTCAGAAACTCTAAACAGAAGAAACAAACTAATTAAGGATGGCATGCATTACTTTGATTCAGAGAAAACATTCCTGTTTTTTTCCTTTTTTTTTTTTAATTTTTTTTTTGTTCTAAATTTAATGGAGGATAAACACATGCATGTCTGGAACCAAACTATACTCCAAGGGAAAGACTTGAAATCTAAGTCTAAAATACATCTGAACAATTAGCAGTATGAAAAACCTTTCTTCTGGAACTGACTCTCCTCCTTTTATTCTTTCCTCCCTCACTTGGGGCTGTCATTCTGTCTTTAGCAGAACTTTGTTTTATAAGGAGGTGGCTTTCATACAATGTGCTTTTTTAGAAACTTCGTCATAATTATCAAAAATAGTAAATATCCTTCCTGATTATTTATCCAGAATATTTTTCTGCATTTCAACGTAATCATTATTTTAATTTTTGTATTTGATAATATTGAAGTTTCATATAGGCCACCACTTCTGACAAACTACAACTTTGATAGAGGCCCTATGATTTTTGCATGAGTCCTGTGAGAGGGAGTTATATAAAATTATATTTAAGGGAGGCCTACAACCTATTAGTGGAAAGGATTTCCTATAACGGTAATTTGAGCCACAGAGAAGACATCTTAAACCAATCTCCCAGAGAAATGAGCTGCAGGTATTCCCTTGCTCATTCCAGCATTCCCCCAAAATAGCAAGGATACACATTAAGCAGTTGTTAATGCAGACAAACATCTGAGTCACTGCCCCAGGTGTAAGGGGTTCTAAAGAGCCACTGTCAGCTCCAAGTCTGGAGGCAAAGGGCCAGATGATTTTAGCCAGCACCAGCCCAATGCATTACATTAACTGATACTAATTATCGGTACTGGACTTGGGAAACAGAAATTGGTTATCAAATTTGTTTTAATTTGCTTACATAAACATAGTATGGCAATGGTAATAAAAATCACATTTTCTGTTCTTGTGTCATTCTTCCCACTGACATAAAATGGAAATAATTCCAGGGAGACTTGACAGTCTGCTGATACTGACTTTTTGGTTTTATCTAAATGTGGGCAGACTTCAGCAATGCATTTATTTCATTAATACAAGCTGCAACTTTTTCTTTTTAATTCAAACTAATGCTTTGTTTGTATTTTTCAAGAGTTACCTTTTTGATTTTCAGCATAGAAAAGCTAAGATAGGAGAAAAGGAGGAGGAGACCAACTACAAATATTTAATCGATATAACTTCTATGAATTCTGCTTCAAATTCATCTCTAATGTAACTGAATGGAGTCACAATTTTGTATTAGTAGACACATTATCTAGCAAAAGATTTGACAGCTTCACACAGGAAAGATGAAACAGGCTTTGCAATAGACTATATGCATATTCATACACCATTTACCTCTCTATATAGAAGCCACCCTTCCAAATCTGTACCTGCTATAACATTCTCAGTATAAGTACACAATAACGGCAGAGAGTTGCTTTGCACTCAGGTGAGATACAACCATACAACTGCCTTCAGTTGTGCAACATATGTGATCAAACATGAATGACTATGGACAAGTACGTATTTAGGCCTTATGGATTCCTTCTTCCTATCTTTGTCCAGGCCAAGCTCCCATAAACCAAGGCCATCTGAATGAAGATCAGAAGAATCTGTGTGTTACCACAAAAGATCCAGATCTGCATACAGCTGAACTTTGAGAAGCTTATTTCAGCCTGTACTTCTTTTTCGTAACTCCACCAAATTTCCAGCAAATGCTAACTTTATTCACACTGATTCCTGAAGCCTGAATAACCAAAAAGCTCTAAGTCTAGAGAACAGAGAATTCCAAAACAGTGCAGGAGACTGAATTAACAATCATTTTCTCACTTCATTTGCAAAATATAAGCAATTAATATTGCAAAGTTGCTATTCAATGAATAAATGAAGATAAAATCAATAAAAAATGCTTACACACATAAAAAAATGTGTGCACATATGTATACAGTCTGCTTCTGACATTAGAAATCCTTCTGGTCTGAGAGTCATAGCCTCCCAGGGATTGTTTTAATGTTTAACTATAAGCAACCTGAATCAGTTCTGCAAGCAGAAACAGACTTGAAGTCGGGCAACAGCTCGCAATCAAAAACACCGCTCAAAATGTCCAGCTCAAATTAGGCCCAACAGTGCTTGATATTCTCTTGCATGCCCTCCATACTCACATCAAACCAGGAAAAGACAAACAAGCATCCTCAGCAGGTACTGCAGAAAAGGAGGAGAAAACAGTGGTAGGAGGTATCTGGTGAAGCATGTTTCTGCTAGTATCTTTTAGAGCAAAAAACACGTAATGATGAACTCCTGAATACTATGATCAGTTTTGCATGTTTATCCCTGAAGAGAGAAAAAGAAAGAGCCCCACACTGACAGGAAGTGACAAGCAGGTTGCCCTACAGCTAGTAGTACGTGCTTATTTGCATACGTACCAGAACACTCCACAGCTTTGGTCTGCATGCTCTTTTTAATTAGGTTCACCATCCAGTTCTTTTTGCTTTGACAAATTTTTTCTCCTCTTTTCCACTTTTCCACATTCTTCCCTTTTCCTCCCTTTTGTTTTCTTTCTGTATCTTCTACAAATAACTGAATTTTAAGTCCTGTGCAGTCCTCAGCTGCCTCTTCCCCTGCACCCCATAATGATTCCCATACCCTGCAGCAAACCCCTCCTTACTTCAAAAGCTGATCTGGAGTGCTGCACCGAGTGGTTTGTATTGGTGCGCTCCAAGCCTAGAGTCAAGGGCTGAGGCTTTCCTGGCACAGGCTTAGGCAAGGCCCAGACACTGTGCTTGTTCCTCAGAAGTCCTTGATCTGGGGTACTCCGTGCCTGCTCATCTAGGCTTGTGGAAATGTACCACTGATAGCTCCTGTGAAGTGGCTGGGAGTAGCCTGGCAAGTAATTATTTGGACTTGTCCTCCTACTGTCATATGCCTGAACTCCTCTGTGGGCGCTAAGCTGAGCTACTACCACAGAACCTAACACTGACTACTCAGGGGCATCTACTATTGCATGGTTCTTTCATATTGCTAAATTGTGGCAAATAATGATTTTAAAAATTAAAATGTTGTAGGAGAACATTTGAACAATCAATCTGTATATTTGTTTTAGTTATCCCAAAACAGCTTCATTAGCTAATAGCTTCTAACAGTCTATTCAGGGACCTGAGAATTTCTATTTTTGTCTCTCAGAGAATTTAAGATGTTAATCTATGTGATGACTTGCATTAATAATTTTAACAATTACAAAATATTTGTGGGCTTTCAGAACTGCAGACTTTTTCACTCTCAACTGCTCTTTATGTGCCTCATTTATTTGAAACAGACAACTTTAAAATTAGATGCATTTATTGAGCATTATCTGTGTGAAACACAGCCAAAACATTTTTGGATAGACACTAAGAATCTGTTTTAATGTATTAGCTTGCATTAATTCATAATTCCTCAGTGAAATTTCCTCTCTCCCAACAACAACTTCACATACTCACACCTGGTATAAGCAACAAGCACTTTTATCCTGTGCTGCAATCTGAAGTGAACTTCATTGGTGGCTTACATTTTCCAGGTCTTAGTTTCTCAAAATGCTCACCAAGATAATGATGGTCACCAAATCTGCAATACTTGAAGGCTTGTTGATGAAAATACCTCTATGCAGTTTAAAATATTATTCAGTTGATGAGTGCATATCTGGGTTTAAAAAGGTAATACAAAGGCACACATTCTACTAGACTACTATTTTTGTTAACTTACAGCAAAATTAGAACACCAAAATCAACTACAAATTGAGATGCCTTCAGTACTTCTAAAACCTTTTCTATATCCAGTGTCTGTGCCCTTGCATTTGCAAATACATTTCACTGCATTTAGCTGCTGAGTATTTCTTCCTAACATGTGGTACAGAATCAACATCAAGCACTGAAAAATCCCTCCCATATATGGTAGAGTAATGAAAACCAAAGCTCTTCAAAACATTTTCTCTGTAGACAAAAATATCTTCTACAGGGTTTGCTGAGACAGACTGCCAAGCCTGCAGCCACAGGGAATGCTGGGTTAGAGCAGCCCAGTCCAAGCAGTACATCAACTTTTTAAAGCTGCAAATAGACCAGGTCTGTTTGCTTTGCCATTTGAACAACTACTTGCACTGAAGAGAAAGTTTATCTGCTAAAGTAATTAATGGTAATCCTACTTTAAAACAAAATAGTGGCAAATTCACAGTAACCAAAAACCCTCTGATTTTGTCATTCAAAAATTTCTACTATAAAGCAGTGAAATAACAAAAAAATTGAAGGAACTTCTGCATTCTTTTCATGCCCTAATACAGGTGACTGTGCCAAACATCCTCTGTCTCAGCCACTCTCCACCTTAGTAAAGCAATGCTTCACCAACAGGCATGTAAGAAGTTCACTTCTATGTCCTACTCATGGGACTTTTTCTTACAGTCAAGAAGTGACATACATCTGTCACTTCTGATATGAAATGCTTATGAAATGCTGCTTTTTTTTTTTTTTTTTTTTGCCAATACTTCCTTTTAGTCCAGCTTGCAATGTGCACATCCATAAGATGAAAAATGTTTTTACTACTTAAAAGCACAGTAGATTAAAGTCCAGCTTACAGTCATATCTTTAAGAAACTATGCAAGATCTTTAAGTGGTTTTCAAGTACCCTATGTGATCAGAAGAGTCAATCCACAACAGATGTCATTCAGACATATAGATGATTCAAATCTTTATGTCTGTTCCTCTTCAGAGTTTCAGACCAACTTGAGAAATTTTAGTACAGCGCAGAACAAAACCACCCTTCAGAGCTGCAGTAACACAAACTGGTAATTTTCATCTCTGACACAAGCCACACTTTTCAAAAGTAGAAGCTATAAAATGACATCTATTATGTTTTAAGCCATATGATTACAGTGTACAGTGTAATCACACTCAAACAGATGATGCTTAGCTGACTTACTTCTGAAATTACAGTTCTGTGTAGCAAGCAGTACTTCACTACTACGTTCATTATACAGACTGACATGTTTAGGAAGGAAATCTTATAAAAAAATGCAAAATGGTAAGACAAATTTCCATAAATGAAATCGTTTTCAAGACTTGGTGCTACTCCCTCTCCATCACCCACAGGTCTGCAAAACATTTCAGAACAACCAAAAAATACTCCACCTCAACTGAGAAACTTTGCTTCTCCTAATTAAAATAGTTGCAAATATAGCAGATTCATCACAATACATTTTGATTTTGTCTTACGCAATATATTTTAACTTTGTCTTTAAAAAAACCCTTATGAGAACCTCATGAATTCCTGTCTGAGAGAATCAGAAGCCAGTCACTGTCTGAGAGAATCAGAAGCCAGGAAGCTCTTCAATACAGGAGCCTAGGAAATAACAGCAAACTATAGCATGGAAACATTAATCCCTTGGACTTAGAGCATGCTATTGAAACATCTGCACTGGCTTCACAGACAGCTCAGGACCTCTTGTCCCAAACATGAAATTTTCCTTATTTCAAATTGTCTGTGCAGCACTGTGATCAATAATAAAACTAATTGGTCTGCAGAGAATGAGTATTTCTTCTCCTGTGCCACAATTAATATGCAAAGAAGATAGTTTACCTGTAGAGGGTAAAGAAGTGACTGCAGCTGTAAATTTTATGCCTGACATGAGATTTCACTGGTCTGCTTACTGGAGGGCTGTTCCCACTTCTAGCAAAACCATTAGAATTATCTACTGATTTAAATGATTCAGGAACGAGTCAGGAGTATTTTACAGATCATAACAAAGATATACTGCTGAGTAATTTGTGTGGTCAGTAGATCTATCAATGAAACTTGAGAGAAAACATAAATCTTTAAGTACAAAATAGTTATCCTCACCTGATTATGCAAACTCAGCCAATACAAGATAGTATTTATATCTTTTAATTTACTGACAATAAAGAATGGAAACAAAACATTTTTAAGGCATGTTGGGAAAATGTGATACTTTAGTATCAATTTTCCACAGCCTTTATGTCCCAATACTAATACATTTGCAGAAAAGCATATGCATACAAAACTGAAAGAAGTAACATAAGCACAGAAAGCTAAACATGCATGTAGGTTTTATATATCCATATATATCCATACATACAAAACCAAGTATGTAAATTTCATATATGGAATGGAAATCCATATAAACAGACATACTACTAAAATACTTTGTTTAAATTCAATACCAACTAAGACATAATTTGCTCATGAACTTTTAAATAACTCTGGGATTTTCTCTGCGTTCTAAACAACATAAACAAGTAAAAAAAATCTCACATAAGCAGCGTACCTGTGTTCATTCTGACACTGACGGATTTGCTATAAAAGTCTTCAGATTTCCTGTGAAGAATAAAATGATCTATTAATTTGCACAAGACATGAATATGTGGCACAAAATGGCAGCACGACTTCTCAGGGAAGTGGAGCATCAATATGATATAAACAACAGTCCTATTTTAATATGGCTTTAATTAAATTGGCACTGCATGTTCTTCCAAAGTTAAAGATGAGCTGGTGCTTCCATTATAAGCTACTCTATTTGTAAGTGTTTAGTATCTCTCTGGTAAACATTTGCTCTGGGATAAAAATGTAGTGATTGATTTTTGGTCCTGAAACTATAAACTAAAGAAGATCAGTTTAAGAACATGTTTAAAGTCTGCTTATAAGTCTTATTCACTCTTCTGCATGAGCGAAGATACAGAGCATAGGTCTCGTCAGATTTTTTTGAAGCAACCAGAGTTATTAGATCTTTCCTCAACTGTTTCCAAGGAGATGTGTCTGTTTTCATCCAGTGATCTAACACTTCTCTACAGACAACACTAACATTCTTAATGCTGATCACTGCATTGCTTTGCACTGTAGGATATGTTTTGGCATCCGTAGAGACCCATTTCAGAAGACCCACCAGAGTCAGCAGATAAGAAATGAAGTTGTTATATATTTGGTTTCCAAGCTCAGCAACGTGCTTTTTAAATGTAGTAATGTGCATGAAAATAATGTATGCAGAAGCTGTATCACTTATTTAGGCATCTCGATTCCATACAGTACTTACCAACTAACAAGAGCAGAAAAAAGCAATGAGAAAACCCACAACTGCAGAAAAAACAGGATACCCTACATTAACAGGCCACTTCAACCTACTGGTGTAAGTCACAACACCAAATGGAACAGTATTTTCCATCTCCTGACAGTTTATATTTCAAATTTATCTGAGGTTCAGGAACTTTAATAACTTCTCTCTCTCAGCCTCTTTAAGGTACTGCAGCAGCATTAAAGGATGACAAAGAGAAATGCAGAACTGGTTTCAAAGAATACCCCATTCTTACCACAGATAAGAACCACAGAGTCTGCTGTGCACTCATCAGTCTCAACTGTGCTTTACATACATGCTGCCCACTATAATTTACTTCAGGTGAGTGAGAAACACTGAAGGACAAAAAAGTATGAGCTGAAAACAATTATTCTCCCCATGCACTGTCCCCTATCAAGTTCAGGGTAAAGCAAATAGAAAATCATAGTTTTTAACAGCTTTGCTAAGTAGAAAAATACAAAATGTAAACGACTCAATGATGTTGGAACAGGGACCCTTTCTTTAATGGAAAACTTGAGATAACTAATATTTAGTAAAATTTAACAGTAACAGAAAACCAAAATAGAATTTGAGCTCAGCTCAACAGGTGGACTGAATTACCTGTACCTCTGAACTGACAATAAAATTGTAATGTTCTCTTGTATTCGTAATGAAGTCAGATTCTACACTGCCTGAAAAACTTACTGGTAAGCAATTCTTCATGCTAAAGTATGTGAAGAAACTGTCTGAACTCTGCTGCTATCATCCAAAGTCAATCCTTGACAGAATGCATGTATGATACAAAAAATAATAATTAAAAAAACAATTAAAAAAAACAACCTTGATACTTAATACTTAAATACTACGGAAACAGTAATCTGGCAATGAATGAAGTTTAAATCACATTCTACTCTGCAGCTATCAGAAAATAATCTGAAAATTTCTAGAAGAGCTTTAAATATTAAGGCAAATGATCTCTTTTTTTCTTTTTTTGGGTAAATAATCTATGACCGACACTTTGGATTTACATAACAGCAACAGAATATTTTTAAAGCCCCAAATTCTTACACCAATTTCTTTTGGGCTGCTAGAAGAGATGCCATTTTTAAGCCTTCTTTTAGCCTGGAACTGAATCATTGATGGTACTGCAAACAAGCAGTGAAATGCAACATGATATTTATTTTCAGACCCAACAAGTACAGAACTCTTGGAATACTGTGATGCCAAAACGATTTTTAGCAGGTGGCTTCGATATATTTACAGTGAAGATTGCTTAACTCTTACTGAAGTTCTAACACACTACACTCAGTTTTAGCACTTAACCTTTGTCCTCTTAAGACTTTTTCTATCCTGATTACCCTGCATGACTGACTCACAGTGAAGGATTCCAATACAAATCATTCACATTTCCACATTAATCTAATTTTCCTATAGAAAAAAAAAAAAACCACAACCATGTATACCCGAAAAGTATGCATGCAAAGAAGGTCATATAAATTGAACTGACACAAACAGCAGGCCTTGCAGTTTAACTAACTGCCACTGCTCACTTAAAATTATTTGGAACTTTCTGTTGGTAGAGGGCTAAAAGAGTGTCCACATACTTAATGGTACTGGCAGTAGGATTCAAATGAATGCAGAGAAATTAACAGCCAGATGTACAAAGACAATGGACTTAAAAATAAAAATTTGCCTGAAAGAGCATTGAGATTCTTACTTCAAGAAATTGGAAGAAAGAAATTGGTGGAGGAGGGGAAGCAAAGGGATTTGTTTAGCATTACTGTACATACTTTGCCTCCTGAAAATTGTTCAGGGTACATGGGCTTGCAGAAAGCTTTATCTGAGTGATGTAATGAATATTCCTCTGGAAGTATCAGACAGTCTTCATTACCAAAAGGATGTCTCACAATCAGCTAAGGTATTCAGCTTTTGGATGCTAAAACAGAAGGAATGCCCATAAATATAGTGCAGACACAAAGTACTACTGGAACATATCAGTTTGCAAAATCAACAACTGTTGATTTAGCCACCAATGTCAGGTAGATCTTCTACCAAATTCATACCTAATCTTAGATGACAAGATAAAGGAACACCAAGTTAGCCAGAGTGGCAAGGGGAAATTTTCCATTGAGAAAAGTTGTGCATGCTCCATCCCTGGAGGTGTTCACATTTGAAAGGGGCACTGGGCAGCCTGATCCAGTATCTTATTTAGTATTTGGCAACCATGCCTGCAGCAGGCGGATTAACAGTAGATGATCTTGGAGGTCCCTTCCAACCCAAGCCATTCTATGACAGTGTTAATGCACAGAAATGGGTTAACTTGAATACAGTTAACTTGAATACAGCTGCAGTTACCACTGCTTTAGTTTCACTAAAGACATAAGATACATTGCTGTATTATTTCTTGATAACACCTTATTTCTCGATAACACCACAAAGATTATTTCAGCTCAGCAATACTTTGCACTGTGAAAGGTTACTAAGAACACTTGTGGGAATCTCACTGACACCAGCTCTGTTCTCCCCAAGAGACCTTGCAGCTAGTTGTGATTGCTTCTGTTCCTGATAAGTTATGAAGTGTGGGGTGCTGCGGGGAGCCATTCTGTCATACCCCTTCTGTTCCACATTTCTGTGCAGCTATAAAAAGAGTTAGTGAGAAGTCAAGAAAAGTTTCTCCACCTTCAAGAGCACAAGATGCATCTCTACTATTTGAGGCTCAATTCCATTATTGATAAGATGTTAGAGCATTTACAGGTGCAAGTGTATCATCCACCCAAGCATCAGCTAACTAAATGTGAGCATAGGCTTTCTATCAAAGTCTAAATGAGCAGTAACATGCTATTATCTGCTTGAACCTCATCCAAAGAATTAAGATCATCTTTGTTAGTACCCATAATCTGTAACTAGGTAAAGACAGAATATTAAAATTCAGAATATCCTTTGATAACAAAAAGGAGAATATATTCTTTTGGAAATATGTAGAAACCCTGAAAAATGTCATTACAGCTAAATTCTTAGCTTAATGATTTGTAAATTCTAAAATGCCACTTGTAAGTATCAGCTCAAACTCATCCAGCGTATAGGTATCTTTCATCATCTGTCTCTGTCACTGTGGCCTGGAGCGCAGAAAAGTTTGAAATGCCAGGTTTGTTATCTATGTTGATAACCAGCAAGCAAACTCCAAGAACTGAGTTGTTTTCTTTCTTACACAGTTTTTGAAAGACTGGTGAAGAGCAAGGTGGTAATTTGCCTTGTTTGGTATATTTTGAATCAAAGCATTCAGACTATTGCTATTTCATTTCCAAAAGAAACTGGCAATGTCCCTATAAATGTCCAAATGAAAATACTGCTGATGAATCCTACTTAATAGTCTGAAGGAGGCTCAAAGAGAAAATATTATCATACACAAAACTTCCCTTTCCCAAAAGCAGTAGATCCTAGTTATATTCCAGCTTTCTTGGTTCAGAGCACTATGGTAAATTGTTAGTTTGATTGGCTAGAATCAACTGAACAATTTCCTCTAGTTTGCTAGGGATTAAGGATAAAATTAGGGATAAAAACTTGAAGACATTCCAACTGTGCACAGTATCAGTAAAAGTAAATTAAGTAGGTATTTAACTTTCGATGTAAGCCCAGTTCCCCTGTAGTAAAACCCCCACAAACTACTCAAAGCACTGAGGAGATTTCATCTTGAAAACCACAAGCAGTTCTAGTTCCCATGATCAAGAGTTCAAAGAGGTGACATACAGGAGAATTCATCTCAGGAGTGTATGGCTAACCATTCTTTATAAACACATCAAGGGAGTGGACATAACTGGAGGAAGCAGAGGAACAATGTTGGCACAAGTACTGCTATGAACTATTTGTCTTAAACACAAGTTGAAAATCAGAAGGTGGTTTCTACTCACAGAAGCCATTAAGGTCTGAAATATTTATCACAACTGCTGTGGTCAAACTCAAGAGCCTGAATTTGGCAAATGTATGAAGAAAAAGTGACTGTCTGAAGGAAAGAGAATAAATTTGATAGCACATCACTTTCCAGGCATTTCACTGTTTTCCCAATGTAATTTTTCCTCTGAGAATGCAAGATAAGAAAGAAGTGGGATGGTGTTCTTTTCCCATGTTTCTTCATAAAACAGGAAGAAAATCAAATCATCAAATATTTGATGACAGAAAAAGTAATGAAACTATAGAGAAAAATTACACGTTTCTAATCTGAAAGTTCCTTACAGTAATTTTTGTTGTTGCATAAATTGGGGGGAAAATTCACAGTTGCATTTTAGATTGGTATCAAGTTAAAGGTAATTAGAATATAAACTTGCACATTTTCTATTACATTTTTCTAACAATACACAAGCTTTCTAGATCACTTTTTGAAAATATAAAAAGTTTTGACAAGAGGGTCTGATTAGGACATGTCAATCATTTCACCATGATCAAGTAGCTTATTTTACTAAATACACTACTTAACACACACACTCAAAATTCCATTAACTCAAATTCTTATCTCCCAGAAGATCCAAAAAAAAAACAACAAACCCAGGCCATATACAACTAGTTCTCCATCTTTCTCAACACACAAATTCCAAGAATCATTAGAACTATGTTCCTATTTAAAATCCATCATGTGATAGTTAAATATGGATTCACTAACCTTCAGGAACTAACAAACACATGACAAAAATTTGCAGAATCTTGAAAAGAAATGATGAAAGTAAAACCTGGTAATTACAGGTCACTTGAATATTAAAGTATCATTAATCAAAATTTCCATGTTTATACAGCATGATACACAATGCATTTCCACATGCACAAATCCTCACGTATATATCATTCCTTCCAAAAATTTTTTTCATGAGTGAATACCCGTCCCATTAGAATCAGAGGAAATAGTGTTCATTCATGAAAGCAAAAATCCTATTTTTTTTCCTTTTTAAATTTAGAAAAATGCTTCCCTGAAATAGATGTAATTTTTCATCTATTTAACAGAGTTAGACCAATTTATGGAGTGCTGTAAGATTCTGTAATGTATTCTTAACAATTATACTGTAGCAACAGAATGTAATTCCAGACTTCTAAACAAGCTCATAAATACAAAAAAAAACCCCTAAATCTATATAAATGATGAAATTAACTAAAATGCAACTCACTGGAATATTTTCATCCTTCTTATTTACAAAGATACATAAGTTCAATGGGATCACACAGGCAGATACTTTATCCGTAAGTTCTTAAAATTTTCAGACAATTTTGTCAAAGTTTGGCAGACAGCCAGAGGCCTAAACAAATTTGATAGTTTACTATTCTGTGAGTAATTCTCGCAAAGAATACAGATGTTATTGAATCCAAATGGGTGATCTATCCTAGATCATGCCAGGAAGAAAAATTACAAGCTGTATATGGATAGTTGCACATACCTTATGACCTCTGCTACAAATCAAACAAGGAAAAGTACTTGTTAGAAATCAGATAATGTTCAAAAAATTACAAAGGAGGAGATCATACTGATGTGAACTAAAGAGCCATAAAATGTGGAATGATAATCAGAATACTTTCATTACAAAGCAAAACTAGAGCAGATTTTTTCACTGTTGATCTGAAAAGACACCAGATTTCTCCTTTCAATCTGAATACTGACATCAGACTAATTGCAGAAAGATCAAGCAACAGTTAAGTGGCAATGAGTTTAAACACAAACAAGTAAAACTCATCCAGAGTCACAGCTGCCTTTGGGGACAGTAATTCCTTTCAGCTTCTGTTAATATTCACACTAAATGACTCAGCATTAAATGCTTCAAAGTAACTCGAATGCTGTAAACTTTGATCTTCCCTATGTGCTATAACAAGTATCTTATATCCTGCTGTTTTTCTCATTAACTCTTGCCATGTTTGGCTATATCTGAAGAATCATAGCACTCCTTTTCAGAACTGTGCTCCCGTCAGAGATTTAACTGGTTCCACAAAAGATACTTACTAGCAGCAAGACTATGTGCTCACAAAACACAGTAGACTTGCATATGACACACAAAGAATAGATCAACTCTGTAACCTTTTGTTTGCATGTTTTCCTGACACTACATTTTGCAGTTTTTCAGGATACACAACCATCATTTTTCATTTCAAATAGCTTCATCCTCCTTCTTCATACAATACACATAAAACAACACACCTTCTATTGTTTAAGCATCACTGTTAGACAGTTGAGGGAAGTGATCATACGCTGGTGTGACCTCACCTTGAGCTCTGTGTGCAATTTGAGTGCCACGATACAGGAAGGACATAAATTATTAGAGAGCATCCAAAGGGAGACTGTGAAGATGGTGAAGGGGCTAAAGGGCAAGATGCATGAGGAGCAGCTGAGGTTCCTTGGTTTGTTCAGCTCAGAGACTGAGGGGAGACCTCATGGCAGCCTACAGCTTCTCACAGGGATTGGAGGGGCAGCGCTGACTCTGCTCTCTGTGGTAATGACAGGGCCTGAGAGAATGGCACGGAGCTGTGTTGGGGAGGGGCAGGTTGGATGTTATGGAAAGGTTCTTCACCAGACGGTGGTGGCCACGGAACAGGTTGCCCAGGGCAGTGGTCACAGCATCAAGCTGCTGGAATTCAATAAGTATGTGGGAGATGCTCTCAGATACAATTTGGTTCTGTGAGGAACGAGGAGTTGGACCTCAATGATCATTGTGGGTCCCCTCCAGTTTGTGAGTCTGTGATTCTGTGGTTTATAACACCAGTACACGTGCTGTACTTTGACTGTTTTAATACCTAATGAAGTCCATCATGCTTCAATAGAACAAAAAGCCACAATTTTTTCCTAGTGTAAATAATCAGGGAAAGAGCTACCAACAGTTATAATTAGTAGCACAGTTAAACTCACATTATTATGAACTGCTAATACTGTACCTGCTAACTGAATTTCAGAAGTTATAGAGATTTGGCTCACATTTAAAGATTGGTTACTTATCTTTCTCTTTCCCTCTCAATTTTTAACTGTCCACCAGCACACTCAAGGTCTCTGCTATTTAACTCATACTTTGCTGATCCTGGAGCAAGCCAGAAATAGCATAACATTAAAACTCACAGCTTTAGAGAAGAGAGCATGCTCAATCTTTACAGAAACAAGGAATTAAAATAAATTTTTTTAATTGAGAAAAACCTACAGTATTTGGCAGAAACAGCCAAGGAAGGGACCAAGGAAGCACAAAAGGAACCTGACAGATGCTGTTTGATACCTGAGGAGCTGACAAGACTGAAATGTGAGTGTGAATCTGCAATGTAACTTGAAATACACTTAAGAACATAAAGAAATTATATAATTTGTCTTCTCCACATGCCTTTCATGTAACTGCACCGTAAATTTGCATTAGATTGCCAATCCAATTTATTCAAATATATTGGTGGGAGATTTCCACTACTGAGTCAGTTGTCTGGCAATTTTAATTCCAGAAGTAGACTACTCTGGCATTCTAGAGGAATTCAGGGGTAACAGTAGGTTTAGACCACAAAGCAGGAGTCACTGAGGTAACCTGTAAAATCTGAATACTTTGGAAAAAAAATACAAATCAAGCTTTGAAAGGGAAATGGAATCTGCCCATACAGTGGTAGAACAGCCCCTTGACTGATGGTTATCAAAAGCTGTTGCTGAAAACCACTCATGGGAAAAGGTCCAGTCATCTCAGAACTGTCCAGTGACCCACTCAACAAAAAGACCAAGAAAACAAAGGATGTTTATGTTACCATTTACTGTAAATTAAGATCTGTTTATGGAAGGGGTTTCATGTAATGGCTGAATTATTAAATTTACAGTCAATCTCAAATAGACATGGTTTCACATACCAATTAAATCTTCCTGTATACCTAAGAAGAAAAATCAGTAGTGGACATGTTTATTTTTATTTCTATAAATTCCCATCATTTTCGTGTCAATTTAACTTTTCAGTGACATTTCAAGGACAGTACTGAACCATTTTGTCAAGCAGTCTTACATGGTCCAAGGCACCTTTAGGGCAGGTGCCATATGGCATCACAGACTATCTTCTATAATAGAGCACTAACATTTGGTTTCTATACCTGGTTCTGCTACTGACATTCAAAATATCATCTTACCTTTATGAGCTTAGCTTTCTCTTCCCCTTTGTAACTTCAGGGACTGACTCCACATACATACCAGGATGAGATCCTAGTCTCTGCTAGGATGCAGCCTCTCCCCAGTGGGTAGATGTACCAATCAACATTGATTCCCTCAATTTTTTTTTTTTTTTGAAAGGTTTCCCTAAATCTTCAATCAAACTCAAAGGAAAAGTCTATATTTTCGTTAACCATACCTGCCCATCTCTTTGATCACTGGGCAAATAGCAGCTGCTAAGAGCAATCACTTGCTAAGAGAAGGCCTTAAAAAATTGGTAATAAAATCAATGCAAAAATTCTACAACCACAAAACTGTTCCGACATTATTGAAATAAAACTGTAGCATAAAAATAATTTTGAAAATACTATTTCCCAAGATTATTACTGCTATGGTTTTTCAGATGAGAGTTTATCTAAGCATAACTACACAGCATATGGTTTCTACCATACAAACTGTTATCCAGAAAGCCAAAAAATTGTTACCTATTCTATTTTATAGATGTTATATTTACTTCCTGCAAGTAACATTCATTTCTGTAAAGCTGAATTTACATCTATCAAGTTTAACTTTATTAATTAAAGAATTGATTTTCCCTCTCAGTTCACCCCAAGAATTACAGACAACATATTTTTACCAAGAGGGTAAAATACTAAAGTATTTGCTTAAAATTTTGATATTAATAATGCTATTTCACTACCTATTGCTCAGTTCATGTTTTTATATATACCTTATATGAATGGAATACTCTGATATTTGATTTTCCAGTGTGGGGATAAAACATTATCATGTGACACTCACTCTTGCTATTCTTAACAGATCTTAAATGAGAAAAAACTGCTCAGTGCTTCAGTTCAGCATTCCAGACAGTGAAGGTCAGAGTCAAGATGATTCCTTATCAGCACAAGATTGCCTCTTCTGTATACAGTTCGGTCTGTGTAACAACAATAGGTTGAATGATCCTATGAGTCATGTCACACAGAAGTTACTTCAAGAACATTTAAATGGAATTCTCAGAGTCTCAAAGAAAAGCACACTGACCACACACATTCTGTGAAATGAAAATACTTGTCTATAACCTGGCATAACCCTCCATTTTTTCCAGTAAGAAAATATATGAGAACATGCATATATATATACACATACACCCACACACCTATATCTTGCCTGCAGTCTACAAATATAATGATTAAAAAGCTGTAACTTAGGAACTATAATGATGTAACATAAAATTTTGATTGCTTTAAGCACAATTAATTTGCCTATATGTAGAAAGAATTATGTTCTTTCTATAAGGAGCTATGAAATAGTGAACCTAATGGTAAGCCCAGCATGTAGCCCTGAACCTCATTTATAACTTAATTTTCCTTGAAGCTTATATTAAATGTTGATCACTGGACAGCTATGCATTTCACCACATTATTTTTGGCTCAGAAAGCTACCATATTCTTAGTGAAGTAACAGAGACTGGAAATAAATTTAGTAACTTTGGGTGACTGAATTAAAGATAATTTTATGGGTCCATTTTATCAGAATACTTTCAACGTAGGTAGTGCTAATCAAACTCCCCCTTCACATCAACTGTGGGCATGTGTGCCAAGCACTTCCCCAGATCCAGCCTGAGACTGGTTCCAGGCACACAGCAACTCAGGAACAAAGTTTGGAATCACCGGGGAAGAGGACTGAGCATCTGCACAGCACTGCAGAGCATAGCCACACAGCAAGTAAATGCTGTCAGCCGTATACAGCTGGAAGCTTCCTGTAGTAATGCACAATGTCAGTACCTCAGGAACTGTGTGGGCAAGAACACAAACTAGAACTTATATTCCATCTCATTCATCTCTGCTATCATGCTCTAGTCAGCAAATGAGAGAAGGATTGTAGGGCTCTACAACTTTCATTCCTTTCTATTACTCTACCCCATGAGAAGATTCAGCTTGTGCTCTGGATGAGGGAACAGCTTGCAGAAAAAATATGACATGAAACCATTGAAGTAATTGCATCCATACAGAAATGTAGCTTTAATTCCAGCATCTCCTACTCTCAGCTTTTATAACAGCAACATAAGTGTTTCTCATGCAATCATTTAGGTCTTTTTCTTCGTAAAAGATGGAAAAGGTGGCCCTGCACAGACACCTGACTCACTTTTCTATAAATACTAATTGCTAATGAAGTTAGGCAACTGCAGTAAGCTTTCAGCTTAAATTCTCAGTCCCAGATTCCTTTCTAGACAGTCTTACCTTTGTCTGTTGGAGTTGCTTAAATACCAGTGTTCCTGTAACTGCACTCCAAACACAACTCCCCCTTCCCCTGCCACAGGCTATTTGTCACAGTCCAGTGCACTTATTCCCTCAGTTTTCAAGCCAAGCAGCCTTTTCCCCTTCAAAACTAGTCTGTAGGGGGTCTGAAAGAATAGCAAACACTGTCACCTTAGTTTCAAGCTAGATCTAGTGTTCTCTGTAATAGCAATTACATGAATTACACTCAGAAGCATTCGATACTCAAGTCTAATTTTCTGTTCATGTGCAATGAGGATGGATCTCAGATATTCTGACTGACTTTGCTAAATCTCTACTCAGCATCAATAAGCTGATTTTTCAAGCACACACAGTTTTTGAAAAAGTTAGAAGTCACATTCCTGATGAAGCTAAAGTTTACATCTATGTTCCAGTCGCTGAGATCCTAACCTTGCTAAAATATGTCATCAGAATTCTTAAAGTGAACAAAATAATTACACTGTAGAACCACAGCTCCTCCCTCTTGCCAGACAACTCAAACCAGGACATGCTAAATGAGTTCATCAATAATCGGTGCCATCAATCTATGCCAATCAGTTTACAGAGTTTAATAATGCAGTTTCAAACAAATTGAATAATTTTAAGTCTTAAGACAAGGTTTCTTTCAGCAGTATCATGACAATGTAGCTTGTTTTGCTTTCTAAACAAACTAGTGAAACTCTGCCAGGGGTACATCCCCAGGAGTACTGAAGCTAACAGGAATCTTCCACTGACTCTCAGTGGGTTTAGAACTTGCCTTCAGTGTAATGTGAATTCAAGGTTATCAAATGTACCTGCAGTAATAGCAGTTACTCTAACCCTGCCACAAGTGCTATTCAGGACTTCATTGTTCTGCATTGTAAGCATCACTCAACTAATTCGTGGAGTGCTAGCACATGAGATAGTATCTGTTACAGTAAAACTCATAGATCAGTTACATGCCTTGCTATAATACCAGCTATTCAACCTGGTAATCGAGTGTAGTGTGAGTAACAAAGAGGATAGATAATGTAAGGGAACATCACAGAATATTTTCCTTTATGAACTACCCTTTGGTTTACTTAATTATTAAAATTAAATCCACAAATTAATCTGTCGTATTATCATCATCATACTATTTTTACAGCTTTTTTTTTTTTTTTTTTTTTTTAATTAGCAACAATAAGTGCCATTCCTGTAGCAGATGTTCTCAGTTCCCACACACTTAATTATAGTTTTATAATACAATCACCTACCCTACAGTGCATTGTAATGTGCTGTTCCAAAATCCTCTGGAACTTGCTCATTACATTCTGCTGCTACACAGAGCACCACTGATTTGAGCTGTACACCAACTCACACCCATGTCAGAAGGACATAACCTTCAACTTTAACATGGTACTTCACGTGAGCCTGCATGAACAGCCATAATGGCACACTTTGTTTAAAAATGTTCAGATAAAGAAATTATTGTTATGGTAAAACAAATTACACTATTTTTATTAATACACCAGTCTACAACTTAGAGGAATTTTTCCACTGAATTGCTATTTCAAATAGATTGAAAAATGGAAATTTAACTGGAAATAAATCAAATTTTCAGCAAATTAGGCTCAGAAAAATGAATAAGTTTACTTTGTATTTTTTCCAGGTTAAAAATGATTACAATTTTAGCTGTTTTTAATCAGTTTTGTTGTCTAAAATAAGCCATAATTCTTCATGTGAAAAAAAAATAAAAAACAAACCCAACAAAATAGTAGCCTGAATTTTAGAGTTGCATAGCACAAACAAACAGTAACAGAATTATAACTGCACAATACATCTGTAAGTTGGGCCCATAAATCTTTCAGTTGCTTTCTCTCCATAATGTATGAAAACCAGGTTTTTCAAACAAGTTTCTGTAGTCTGACACCTTCTTTCAGCTCACCTATGAGGAAACTCATGTGCATTTTGACAGCAAGGCATACTGTGTCTGACTGCTTCGTGTGAATACTTATAAATACATAAGTATTCACACGAAGCAGTCAGACACATCTGTACAGCTATTGCACAGCAGATGGACAGAGAAGTAAGCTTTGGTAAAATCTTAGGTAAAATACAACTGCAGAACAGATCTCCTCACATAACATCAGTGAAAGGATCATGCCTATAGAATGTACACATTGCCCTTGAAAAGACAGCAGAGAATCTGAAGAACTCACAGTTCTGTCAGTGAAGGCAATATAATAAGTCAGTGAAGGCAACAACAGCCAAGACTACCAAGAACATAAAATAACTCAAAGGAGGCATCTTTAACAGATTTGTAAAATGCTGTTATGATAAGGTCAGAGAATTTGCTGTATATCCTGAACTTGCAGAAAGCAAACCAGTCACAATTAATCCATAAAAAATTTAAGGTGCAAAATGAAGTTTTACACAAATTGTTTTAGTGAAAAACAGTCTTTGTGTAAACAAGTACTTCCCCTTCCTTATGCTCATATTTATTTAGTGCCAGTTCAAGATGTTCTGATTTATTTACCATTCTCACAATAACAAAGTCTGCAATTTTCAAATGCTGTGTTAAAGATGCAGTAGTAGATATGGCTAAGTCCTCTGTGGATATCTAACGTAAGCTATAAGCTTGGATCTGTGTTCTAATGTTGGATTGCTCCATACTGACTTCTACTGAGTGACATCAGCATGAACAAGAAGAAGAATGGAAGATAAGGATTTACTTCAGCAATGAATTGTTAACCGGCGCTGTGGCATCCAAAAATCACTGAATTTGTTATACACAAACCAGCAAACGCTTCTGAAACTTGAACCAGAACTACAGCTTTAAAAGAATGGGTATCTTCTCCTGTCCTTGGCATTCTAATTTTATACTGAGCACCCTCCTGTCACTCACAACCTCAGTGCTGGCTGACAAATACAGAGTAAGCAGCAAAAAAGACAAAGATATGTACCTTGATCATATCCTCCATCATAAATCAGTGGCTGTAGAAGTAAAGCAGCTATTACTTACCTTGTTTCTAATGATTATTAGGAAAAAATCTCTCCTAAATATGTGTACTTGGACAAAAGCTGGCCAGTCATGTATAACAACTTTTCACTTCCATGAGCACAGAGAACTAAGTGATGCATGCCAAATTCCTCCGAGGAAAAACTGTGCACATAGTGTAGGTACATAACACCAAAGACCTCTATTTTCTGCTAAAAATGAAATAGTGCTTAAACTTGATGTCCTCAGAAGTTTTGCAAAAAATCAACCTCATTTAGTGGTACTCAATCAATACTTAAATGAGTTGAGTGAAAAGGGAGTCCTTAGCATTAACAAAAGCCTATTAGTATTAACAAAAAGCCTATTAGTATTAACAAAAAGCCTATTTGAATATTTGTAATAAGAAAGTCTTACAAATGAACCATTTTCTTTAAGCTTCCCATAATTTTGTCTGTTCGTCCACTAACTTCCATTCTCAGAAACAGTGAAGAATGCAAATACTTCTTGCTATTTCCTCAGTTATTATAAGCCAGTGCAGTTCAACTGAGGTCAGTGGTGCCCTTTTACACATTATCTTAGGATCCAACCCCTTATGCACATTTACTCCTAAAATGTTTCAGGTGGAAAAGCCTTGTGTGTAAACAAAAATGGCATGTTACAGAATTTCTCTCACCATGTATGACACCAAACACAGAATGGGTTTTCTCGTTCTCTAATTTAAGCATTAAGAGTCTATGCAAATACAAACTCCTTCTACATAAGTGATCTATGAATACCCACCAAACTCTGTGACTACAGTTCATGTAAACCACAATTTGTAATAGCCTGTCTACGTTAAATGGAAGACAATATATGTTGTTATATTGCCATATAGTAAACGGAAGAGCAACAACAAAAGTTCTAACTGTGCCTACAGAAAGCAGATGCAGGATGTGTCTGAACACCACGTTTGCCTGTGGAAGCATCGAAACAGATGCAGGCTGTTCAGTGTCTCTAAAATATTTTTTGGGTTTTGGTATTTTTGGTTTGTAAAAAATAAATTTATAAAGGACTTATGTACATTTTTTAGACTAGATCAATCTTCTCTCATAACAGAAGTACTATTTCCATAATGACAAAAGTGTGTAACAGACTTTGCTGCATGAACACAGCCTGCTTCAAAGATAACGCATTTTCGTTTGTGCTACCTCAAAACAATGTGACATATCCCTCCTTTTTCCCCACCATAGAATTCTGCAATTAAGGAATTATAAAAGAGTAAATGAATTAATTTTGAACTGAATGCAGTGAGTGCAGTTGTAAAAGTAGGCACTTGAAACAAGCAAGACTTCTGCATTTCTCATCTCAGTAAACTTCTGAGCTCTGAAAGCAGGATTATAGCCACTTGTTTTAAGAACTTCACCTCTAACTTTTAATACAGAAATTCACTCTTTTTAAGAGCTACATAATATCAGAATAACTAGAAATCTGTTTCTCATGTAGAGGATTTCATTTGTAAAGATACTGTTTTAGTGACATAACCAAGACCATATGCAATTAAACAGCACTTTTGTCAAGCGGTGTTTCAAAGCATGGGAAGATGAAAATTCCCCTGTCCCACTGATCTCAATGTCTTACCTGAGAAAACTTACACACTACATGAGCTATAAGCTATTTAAAAACACTGTTTGTTGGATTTTTTCCCCCCAAAACTCTCACATCTTTTTTCAGGTTAGAGGACACTAAGAAACATGAAACAAAGTCATTTAAAAGCAGTCCTACCTTTTCTTCTAAAACGTCAAGCATCAGAGGACTGAGTTTGTAAAACATCCCCACGGCAGCAAGGTTATCGAACCATTTGATTTGTTTGCCAAAACATTAGTGTAGGTGAATAAAAAGCCAAATTGTAGTGAACAGCCACCCTCAAACACCTCTTGGCTGACTGTTTAGCAACTATTTTGTTTCACACAGTTTTGCTTGTATGACTCATACAGAGAGAGGACAGGCATTAACACTGACAACTGAGCTGTTTTCAGACACTACTGTTGTCACTGTTCACACAGCAGATTTCCTTGAAGTATGACAGCAGGAAACAAATATGGGTGTAGCTGGACAGGCACACATTGTTTTGAACTTCCACTGGATGCAGAGTTACCGTGTCGTGTAGAGGTCAGCACAATCACAGAGTCTCTTGCTGAGAGGTGCTATCCCAGCTGCTTATTTGGTTCATCCTTACAGCTCCTGTCACTGTTTTCAGGCCACTTCACTTCAGCCGGGAAGTATTTAACACCTGAGACAGGTTGGCAGTAGCATTATGAGAGACATTCTCTCTGCTTTGCTTTTGAAGAGACTTTTAAATAGGTGTATAAGAGGAGTCTTGAAAATTCTTTGCAGGGGATAAAAAGAAGTAATTCTGTAATGTGAGCTAACTTTCAGTAGTCACAAGGAACAATGTGGCGCATCCGCTAACAAAATCCTCTCTGTATTACTTTAGACTGCTAAGGCTTCTGCTAAGCAAATTATCCACGAAGGATCTCAGAGAAAATTAACCACATTGTTTTAGGGTACTTGGACTCCTTTATCAAAGTCAGAACAAGGAATTGCTGTGACCTTTGACAGAACCTGTCATTTTATCATATATATGAAATAAAATATTCTACAGAAGGGCAGGAGAAAATGCCTGCTGGAAATTGTACTGAACTTTCTGAAATTTTATATACTTTTTGATTCCAAAAGCCAGGTTACTACTCTTGTAAGTTTGGCTTTTAAACATTCTTTGCAACTAAGTGCAGCTGATTTTTACTGGTCACGAGGCACCTTGGCAATTGTACCAAATGCAACTTAAATCTCACTGAGGCGATCAGACAAGGGGAAATAGTTGCAAAAGGGAAGAGGATTCCCCCAAACACTGAAGGAATTGATCTCATAAAGTTCTCTACACCAGGGATGAACAGCTCCATGCAGCACACAGACCATGCAACTCCGCAGAACAGGATCTAGGAGTTGTGCTGGACTTCAAGCAGCACACCTCAACAACAGTAAAGGCAAACTGCAGAGGGACTGTGTTAATTAGCAAAAGCATCACAAGCAGGTCAAGAGAAGTGATCACTTTGCTCACATCATAGAAATATGCTACTGTTGTTGAGTGTTTCACCTTTCTTTGAAGACATGGAATCCAACCAATTTGCGATTATTAATTTTGCAAAGTTAAACTCATTGAACTACAGAAGTAAAATACCTTTACTACTGTTACTTCAATTTTAGGTGCTCATCAAGTATATCTGTATCTCTGCTTTGAGCATACAGGTCAGCTTCAATTACAGTTCAAAAAGCCTTTCATCAGATAAATAATTTATCAAATAGGTAAAGCATGCACTTTTTGCTATGAAGAAATTATTCAATAACCAGTCATGTTTCTCATACTCTGTAAGAATAGGCACATCACCCATCTAGACATTGAGATTCCCCCCCCCCTTTTTGTGTTGTGGCACAGCACATTTACCTTAACAACCTCAATAAAATTTTAAGACAATAGAAAGTGGAGCAGAAGTGGCATTACATATTATTTGGATACCCAGATGGAGCAAGATACCTGGCTTATCTGATGACTATGAAGAGAGACACTGATTTGACAGAAATATCAATGTTCACAATGCTAAACAAACAAACCCTCAAACAAGCAGGTTAATTGGCAAGCAGGGAAATGCAAGAGAAGTATTTGATTGGAGAATGAAAAAACTGAAAACAAAGTGAATGTTAAGTATGGAATACAGAGGACATAACAATGGAGAAAAGGAGTAAAAGTACAATGAAGTTCCAGACCACGCATTTGTTTTTAGCAAGATCACATCATTACCTTTTAATCCTACCATATTTGTTATCCTAAGAAAGTAAGACAATTCTGATTCTATGATCTTATAACTTTGAACTATCTGTACCTCCTTTCTGATATTTCTTACTCGCTTTTTCCACTCCGATTTAATCAATTTGCACGTTTGCAATTTTCAGTGATAGATCATACATAGCTTCATATTTATAGAAACAGTTTTTATCTTCACAGACATAAATACTTTAAGAAACCCTTTGTTTTTACCAGCCATTAGTGAACTTAATTGATGCCTTCTGAGTAGTCTTTTAAAATCATTCTGTTTAGGGAGATTAGCAATTAAATGTACTAATAAAGGTGACAGGTTGGGCTGCAGCATATTTTAAGCACATAGGCAGAATGCATATAAGAGTTAGGAAATACAGGAAGTCTGTCCTTCTGAACATAAGTTCCAGAACTCCTGGTTTTAATAACATTAGTTCAAACTGCTAGGGAAAACACTGCACTGTTAAAAACACTATAATTGTTTGTTTGTTTCTTAATAGAAAGCAAAGACTGCACAAGAGGAGGAAGGAACATTAAATGATCTTTATGATCTCGCCAAGAAAACAGCAGTCAGAAAAAAACAAGCTTGGGAATATAAATTGACTTTAGACATCCCCTTGAGTGCATCCAAAACTACTGCACTGCATATAATCAGGTGACTGAAAGTGAACGTTGTAGAGATAAGGGAGAATTGCATTTTCTGTAGCTTAGCTTTAGAATACAGCTGTCAAGCTTCATTTACAAGAAGCTGTACCACCATCTGTTTGTAGTATACTGACACAAAATCTTAGCATGTACAAGCTCATTTTTGGCACAGACTTAAGTCAACTGTAAGGTGGTGATTTTTTACAGTTGTTTTTGAAGCAGCAAACAGAAGTTCCTAGAGTGATGTCATGAAAATCATGACTGAAAAGGGATCAAAATATATAAACCTACCTGGCCAACTGTCACAGGATTTTCAGCATTCCAAACATTCTGACATAAAGGCCACACAGACATCAAATTAGAGCAACCTCAGGCAGATTTCTGTTCTCCTCCATATGACACTTAAATACATTAGCCATGCTCACACATTGACTAATAGCTTTTGAGACTCATGTTCAACAGCTATAGCTAATTTATTAGCTGTCAAAACTACCACATCACATTAACAGCTCACAGCACAAATAACAATAGAAAGGCAAATGGCCAAGACTAGAACAGCTGTTATAGCTAGCTTTTCACTGCATATTTTCACTGGACACTTGTAATTAAAGGAGCTTGGTTCACTTTTGACAGTAACTATTTTTATTTTTCTTTTTTTCCAATTTAAGTAGCAAAAAAACCTCAAGCAATAACACAAAACCCACTGACTCTCCAGCTCCCTTCCTCCATCAGCTGTCAGTGCAAGGATCAGGACCTCAATATCCCAACATTAAAAGGCAGCTCCTGGGGAACAACACTATGACTGCACCTTGCCTTTCTAATATGGGCCAGAGAGAGGAGAACCATGCATCTTTAGTAGGCTCTACCGACAAAAAGTATCTGGCTGAGAATTTGCGCAACACTGCTATCACATGCTTTTTTTAAATTATTATTATTCTTTTCTAAGGCCTTGAGAAGCAAGGCTAGTTTCCTTCCTACAATTCTGCTGCATATCCTTTGATAGCCATTACTGCTCCTCAGTCTGGAGGTGTTTCCCCCATCAAATATTCCAAGTCACTAATTCAATATGCACGTAGTCTACACCACAGAAAACCACTTTTGATGTATGGCTGGCTTAGTCTCTCTTCCCCTTTACGGAATAACTACAAGCGTCCTAAAGCAAGGACTTCATTCTAGCAACTTGAGTGGGACTAAATGCTTCAGAACTCTCTAGGATTGACTACTAAGCAAACTTGTTCCTCATGATAGAATAATTTGTGTTTGTTAAGCAGTGGTCTAGAATTATCTGAGTTGTCGTGTAATTTGCACTTTAAATGAACACAGTCTCAGGGAAAATGCTTCAGACTTCACATCATTCTTTCCAGCTTCTCTTCTTTGTATTACCACATGCAGCCATCACTATCTACCTTCTCACAGTCATGAAAGGCTTTAACTGTGAACATTCCCACCCTTTTGCCTAATCTCTCAGCCCTCCATAACTGAAGTCTTTACACTCCTTCTTCACAGTGCTTACAGAACAACAGTCAAATTTCTCATAAGGAGCCTATATTCTCTATACAGAAGCCATCTCTCTAACTTCCCTGAAGTTATTATACTAAATTCAGGTCCTATGTAAAGTTAACAGTAAAAGTACACCTAGAATTACCCAACTGGTTGCTCTTCAATCCTGATTGAAGCGTAGACTTCTCTTGATTCAGTGTTATTAAATCATGCTGTTGTTCCCAGTCACATTAAGGTAACCAATGATGACAACTTTTAAATCCATCTAATAACCTCTTTCACAATCACTGATGTTTTGTCTGCGCTTTTTAATTTATTATCTTCATAAAAGGAGCACGCTTGCCCCACCTGTGACAAAAATAGATGTGTTTTCTCATGAAATCAACTTAAGGGGCATATCATAATATATTGTGCTCACATTTCATGGCATTTTCACACAGTTGAATCCAATACGGTGCTGGCAGAGCAATTACCAGAAACTCCATCTTAAGAAAAGCATTTTGATCTTCCTAGTACTGGTAACACACTACTAGAAACTGTAATTAGTAACTAGTCAGACAAGATCAGACACAACGGCAATACAGAGTTCCAAATAAATTCCCAGTGTCTACCATACATTCAGTTCTACCAAGATCATTAGAACACAGAAAAAATCAAAATTATAAGCAAAGCAACCCTGTTCTGATATTTTCACAACTTCATATTGCCTGTGTGCTTAGTTATTCTACTCAGGAAAAGAAAACTTTCTTCCTATTTTCAGCATTTATAAACCTAGATCTCAGCATCTAATTAAAAACAAACAAAAAGAAAACAGCAAGAAAATTGTCTGTAGGCTTTTTACAAAGACTTTGTGCTATGCAATTATATTTTTAATGGAAAATTTTCATTACAGATCCCTTGTTCTTGTTCTAGCCCTGTGAGTACTACAAGCACCTACTAATAACATGTGTGTCTAATTAAATCATCCCCAAACTGCAAATGTGCAAATCACTTTTTGTGTATAGACAATTGTTTTACGAGATTCATTAATCCCTTTCATTTAAATCTTTCCATCCTGTTTGTACTAAGAGGAAGTAAGTATTCAGATCATACTTGAGAAAGGTGTGTCAGAAAGTCCTAGTCCCATACATTTTTCAAAGTGCAGATCATAAGGAAAAAGAAGAGGGAGTGCATTTTGAGTTTTACACTTTCTCATAAAAAAAACAAGAAACTAATCAATGCAGGGCAAGGCCACAAGACACACAGCAGGATTCTGCTGCTGCCTTGCCCACAGTGAGTATGGTTGAGGCAGTGCAGCACTTATGCAGATCATGTCCCTCAAAGGAGTCTTAGTTAACCTTAGTGCTATGACTAAAGGCATCTTCATTGAAAATCCACTTTCCCCTAACTGGGCAGGTAGGCAAAACGGGCAAAGAGCTGGATAATGGAAAAGAGCCTGAAAAGAGTTTTGTTTCCTTAGACAGATGAGGCTGCTGCACACCCTACAAGCCTTACCTGGAGGAAGCAAAGATCCCCATATAACCTTTGATTTCCACAGGCTCACAAACATGATATCGTAGCTTTGAGGCTTTGTACCAATTCTGTGTTTTGGTGCTGTGTTATGCTACAAAATCACAAAAACACCGCAGTGAAAATGCTACATCTGCTTAACGGAGCACTGCCTGGAGTTTAGGCACACTCCATCAGGAATTGCGCTGCCCCTCTGCTGACAGTTTGGCTGTTTGGCACAGCACATGCCATGCGTATGCATGAACAGGAGGCCAAGGGAAAGCCAAGTGGTAATGAGAACAGGCAGTAAAGTAACTGATTATTTATCAGTTCTAGCCAGATTAAAAAGACTTAAAGTGAAATAACAAAAATTTTTCCATATGGCACAAGTGTTCTAACATGAGACAATCTGCAAAGTGAAGATAAACTACTGCCTTCTGATATTTTCTATTAATAACTGAATTGAGGCATTTCCTGCCACGGCACTTAATGCAGTGTGTTGAGCAGACAGATACCAGCAGTGCATACCATGAAACAATGGAGTTTTCAGATTCATCTACCTGAATTTATAAGATTGTTTAACACTAGAACTGCAGCAGATTTCCACTTATACCTTTCTAATTTAAAAACATCAGGACTCTGATTCAAAGTCCTTAATATATGCTTGTAAATTCTATGGTTTTCTGTGGCATACAAGCATATGATTTTCTGTACAAGGATGGGATTATTTCCAAGCCTAAGTGTAATCATGCACTGTAGGAATCTGCTAGATTTTGGTCTAGAAAAACTTCTGTTCAACAGACTTATATAGAAGGAAGCAGACATCTTTTCTTACAGTTAGCTGAGTCCAGTTCATTTACCTTAAAAGAACTCTAAACATGTTTTTGGCAAATGTAGGAACTGGAAAAGCAGCTTTAACCCTGAATTTTTGTATCAGGGCAAGTTCAGGAATATTTTTATACTTTCTGCTTTGTCAAGCATTTTGTACACACTTTTTCTTTTCTTTATTTCATTCCAAGAAGTTCTACTCCAAATATTTTTTCCATATCTAGCCACAATATGTTGTTTCTTTTCTAAGAATAAACAGTAATTTGGTTTACAAAAATGTCAAACTCTTTGATGTGAACGTATCTTTATATAGTAAAAGCATCCAAAGCTGCCTTGTCTGGTATGTAGTTATAAAGGGGCAGCCTTGTTAGGCAGGAACCTATGAAGTCCAATTTCCCTACATGCCTGATTGGTCATACAGAAATTCCCAGTAGGAACAACAAGATTACTTATCCTTCGCTTCTCTTATTTATTTTTAATTGTACTAAATGAGAACTCATATCTTTGACTCCCAGTATACTTAATACATTTGCTTATGCACAAGAATCCTGATGATACCATATTAAACCTGCATATTCAGCAGTAGTCAGAGGATTCAGGTATTAGAGTACTAGAAGTTGTAGCATTTTATGAGATGGGGGAAAAGCAAATTAGCTGTCAAGTTCAAAAAAAGAATAACAATCCAAGAAGTTGGTAGTTACCATTTGATACAGCATTACTGATTGTGTCTGATGGTAAAGATTAAATTATACTCATATTGTCACCTCTTTGCATCAGTTCAAAACTGGTAGCAATTAATCTTAAAAAGCTTAATGCACCTCTGAATTCAGAAGAGCGTTATAGATTTCCCCTCAGATCAATAAAAATGTTATGACTTAAAAACTTAATCATTTATTTTAATGCTATTAAGTATTTGGCACATGCCATAGCCTAACAAATGGTTCAAAAAACCTAACAGCAGGAACACTGTAGACTATTTACATGTTCATAGGTATTCTCTCCTGACAATTATTATCAGCTTTAGAACAAAGTATTTAACCTACTCAAGGAAATAAAGGAAAATTGTACCAAATACTATTGAGAGTCTTAGTAGTACATTTTTGCCTAAAAACTCTTGTACACAATCACCTTTGCTATCGGCTTGCACAGCGCTGCCTTACTGTGCCTTTCTGAAGTACATTAAAGGTTCTGTTTATGGTAACTGGAAAAGACAACAGCAGATGTAGATGAGGGTACCTGTGTCTTTTGAGGAGCTGACAAAAAAAAAAAGGAAAAAGAAAAAAAAATTCCTCAAACGCTTCCCCTGCCTTTATTTCTGACCAAGTACCTGCAATACCAAGAAACTCCCAACATCAGAAGATGACAAAATCTCAGGGCTGAGCTGAAGTGGCTTGTGAAGATTTAATATTCTCTGTCTTTGATAAACTCCAGATGCCAGACTTTTTTGATACATTCAGCCTCTTAATTTTTTCTTTCCTGCATTATGTGTAGGAATTGCTCATTATTCATTTAAGTGTTTACAGAGAATGGCGTTTAACTATATTCTATTTCAAGTATTAAAAAAAGGTTAGTGATATCTCTCCTGAGTTGAACAACCATTACTGATGGCTGTAAGTACAGACCCCTGACCCCAACACACATTTGCCTTCTGCAATTAGTTAAGTAACAACTTAAAAAATATAGATGACGGAAACCTTCCAGCAAGATGGTATCATGTGCAAGATCAAATTATTTGTGGGAACATTGCACATAAATGACTCATATTACATACTTTATAAGTGATACATACTTTACAAGTGATAGCAACACTATCTGCTCAAATAAGATAGAAATCAAAAGGAAAGCAAATACTTGTCTATAATTCTAAGAATTGGAAAACTCCTTGTGAGTCGTCTTGTGAGTGGTGTAGCCCAAGCTTTTATGTATCTTCTTTTGGTACTGTTTTCTATAACTGACAAACATTGCAATATAACATAGGCTATGCTTACTAGAGAAAGCAAAGAGATGGACACATAGGTTACTGAAAATATTTTGCTAAAAACCAACAAATTCAGAACAAAGCAGCCAACAAGAACAGACAAATATGCCAAAGCTTTCACTATTATTTAGAGAAATGCAGTACAGTCCTTGAAGAGAGAATTCACAAGCAATTTCTTAATAAACAAGAGATGTACGTGAAGATGCCAAAGCCTGCTGTCCCATTTCTTGCAGAATGCCCAGGGACACAACCGTATAGGTATAGAAAATTATCCCAATTCTTAGATGGGGATTCAGTTACCTGAAGAACCTAGACACGTAATAAATTGAGTTTAGTGTATACAGCTTTCAAAGGGTATGTAACATACAATTGCCTATGGCTCAGAAACCCCAAGGTAGCTTAACTCTTAGCTTACAAGTTGCTAAATCAAACTACAGCAGAAAAGATAATTTTTAATCTTAAGAACAGCATAGCTCTAGCATTTTACCTAAGCACAGCTTACTAGTGCAGGTATAGCTTACTTTTCTTCCCCCTAGAAGTACCACACCTTCCTGCTTGAAGGATGTCCTGCTTGATGTCCCTACAGACTCTAAAGGAATTTCAGAAATTTCAAGTTCACTCTCTCATCTTGAAGAACATAGAAGAGGCTGTATTTCTGCACTGAAGTCAGTAAATTCTGGCAGCAGAGACATGGGCCCTGGCTCTACAACATTTTGGAAGAAGTTTGGTCTATGTGATAAATGGAAGCGTGCCTCTGTACCTTACCAGTCACAGAAGTCTAAAAGGAAAAAGCATGGAAGTGCCACACATTTAAATGATAGAGCTCTCTAACTCTTTATGTACAGGTTTTTTTGTTTTTTTTTTTTTGGGGGGGGGGGGGGGGGAGAGGCTAATTATGCATGTGTTTAACATCTGACCAAATTCTTTGTTTAGATTCTAGAATCAAAGGCAAAGCAAAGAGTTTGGACAAGTGTTTTTAGATAAACAATCTGCACACACCCAACTTCTTGCACTGCATGACTTTTTGAAGCCAGAAAAAATTATGCATTCCTCTGCACAGATTACAAACACCACAACATGTGGGAATATAAACAAATTCTACTGGGTGAATCCATGAACTTGCAGGAACAAGATTCCATTTCATTTTTTTAATATGGACTCCTTAAAATGTATAAATGGAACTAGTTTAACAACTCAATGCAATATTGAGCATAGGTAACTATATAGCTTTAGCTATGTGCCTCTACCCTGCAACTGCATGCATATAGAATATATAAACAGAGGGAAACTTGCATACAAACATAATATAAACCTATACACAGCATACCAATGTCAAACATTTGAAAGACTGTGATTCAGGGCAATGAATTGCTTCTTAGAATGCACTTGATATTTTCATTCAGAAGAAAATGATATGTAGCATAATACTGGAGAAAAGAAACTAAAATTTTTCAAACGTTTTAGGAAAATCTCTGGATAAAATTACAAACTATGAGATTATAACACTTCTGCAGCTCAAGAGTTAGCACAGTGTCTTCTGGGCCAGGGACAACACTCAATTTTTCCTGCTCAGTGAAGCAGTTAAATCTCACGGGTTGGTTTAACTCATGATAATCTCTTGAGCCAACATCTGCTAAGAAAAAGCCCAGACCTAATGCTTCTGTAGAGGGCAGTGAGAAGCAACATTTGAAATAGCTGCAAAAGCCTACAGAACACATTTATGGAACAAATTCCAAAATGTCATCTAAAAGCCCAGCTAAAGTCAAAATACACAATAAAATTCTGAAGATGGTGACAATCAGCATATGGGAAAAGATTCATTTCTATTTTTGTTTGACTGATATAGTAGTTTGAAAAGGAAATTAAAAATCAGAATCACTGATGCCATCTGAAGAGAGGCATATAAGTGGAGGGAATTTTTTAAAAAAGTGCATTGTCATATTTCTATTTGCCATAACTTTTGAGTGCAGCAAATTTAAATATAATTCAGCTACAAAAGATGACATGGTGTCAGGAACTCCATTTATTTCAGATCACTTACGTCTACCATGACATATAATTCTGTCATTCTGTGAGGCATACTGAACAAATTCAATGTACTCTATTTCAAAACTGTATGTATGATTTGTATCTCAAAATTGAGTTTTTAATATACTTTTTTTCAAGTAGTTTTAAAATATTTCAGTGCCAGCCATTTCACACAGAAAACAGAAATGAAATCTTAATCCAGTACTCCAAAATTCACATTATTTACGTTATGCAAAAAACAGCTGTTAAGGGCTCCAATTCTTAAAACAAGTTACTCTTCTTGCAAAATTGAAGCAAACTCCTTTGAGATGATCAAAAAGTTACACCACAAAGGTAAAAAGCCTTTCAACTGAACTTGCCAGAATCGCATTACTAAAATACCTGATGCATCATTGCATCTGCTCCATTGACCACCTTGAAAGATTGGCTGATCATATAAATTTATGTACAACTTGTCAACAAAGGGCATTCAGAATGGAATGGAAACACAGAGTTTCTTTGAACATTCCAATAGTGAAAAATCATTTTATTTTTCAGCTTTCACTTCTTTCTGTTTGGGAACATAATGTCCCTGTGACTGTACAGGATTACGTTGCGTAATGATTTCCTATTGACCAGTTAACTGCGTGCCTCAGAACAAGTCAAGGTCGTATATTTTTATGCCAAGCCACAGCTATATCCCTGAAGTGCTCATCAGTCACGTAAAATAGGACAGAATATCACTGACACCTTGTTAATGAAGAATTTGCTTCAAATCAATGCAGTCCTCTGATAGGCTCCTACTGGAATACACAAGAACTGAAAAAAAAAAAAAAGAAAAAAAGAAAAAGAAAAAAAAGTTAGAACTTTATGGTTCAAAAAACCTTTTCCAGTAGTTTAATTCATAACCAGAATATATCCTTGCCAGGTTCATAGAATCATAGAATTGCTAGGTCAAAAAAGACCTTAAAGATCATCGAGTCCAACCACAACCTAACCAAACTACTCTAACTCTAACAACCATCCACTAAATCCTGTCCCTGAGCACCATATCCAAACAGTTTTTAAACACATTCATGGACGGTGACTCAACCACCACCCTGGGGAGTCTATTCCAGTGCTAAACAACCCTTTCTGTAAAGGTGTTTTTCCTGATATCCAACCTAAACTTCCTCTGGTTATAACAGCTGAGTAATTTGGGACAGCCTTGACCAGTCCATAAAAGAGTACACCCAAGTGCATACAACAACATGCACTTACTGTTTTTCCAATGAAAATTAGCAATGATATTTGCAAATACCCAAAGAAAAATCAGATGTAAATGGTGTATTTGTATAAGCAAATTGGCCAGCATATCAGAAGTGATGTGTGCAATTATTATCATATATATGAAATGGTTGTATGAAAACACATCCTGTATCTTGATAAATATTCTGTATGCCTCTGTGCAAGCTACTACGCAACGTGACCTCAAGTGTGTCTTTACAGATCTTAGCATGTCTTTACATTCATTAGTCCAGCTGTCATGAATTTTGCCTTCCAGCTACTGTTCACAGATGGTCATCAGACAAGCTTATTCATATTTAGTTATGGAGTGCTACTAGTTTAGCTGCTGTCCTCAGTGAGAAGTTTTTAAACAGCGGCTGTTGGGCACTGATGATATTAAGCCCATATTTCTAAAGGAAATAACATTCTAGATGGAAAAAAATAATAATAAAAAATGAGAAGTGTGGTTTCAGCTTTACAGAGATCTTAGTTCTTACATTTTCTTGTCCTAAGGGTGTGATTTTAGGAACACTAATATGGTCCCTTAAAAAAAATAATAATAATAAAAAAAAAAAATAAAAAAAGACTCTGCAGTTCCTCTTTTAAATGAAAGATTATTACTGTCTACTGAAGCACACTTTCAGTATATCAGCAACTTCAATGCTATTTATTTTGTATTTTATACTTAAAAAGTAGATTTTTATTCTTCTCTTTAATAAAAATTGTTGTTCTTTCTTCACTTAAATTCTCTTTAAAGATCAATGCAACATAATATCCTGCAGATCAGCCTTAAAGTAACTATATAAGATCTGTAACTCAGAACACTGACCAACTTGTGGATCACAACTAACTGACATTTGCTACAGAAAGGATGCCTTTCAGTTGAGAGGTACATTAGAAATGAACTCTTTTGAGAAATGCTGAAAGAGATGAGTGTCTCATCATCAGCTGTTCATAAGAAGGAATTGGGAAATAGATAACAAACATACTTGAAACAGAGAAAATCTCTTATATGAGATTCACTTTGGTAAATATGAAAAAGAAGGGAATCTGGTTGTATTTAGCTCTAGGCAATCAGCAGCTCCAAACAGTGAGGTAGCTTCTAATGCAAGAAGAAATTCTAAGATTTGAGGAGTCTCCTAATAGGTTTTCCAAAACTGGAGATGGTGGACAAAAAACTTCAAAGTTCAATGTCTACCTTGTAAATATAATTGCTGCCATTACTTGTAAAAGACAATAGGTTTTGCACTGACCAGTTTCACTGAACTTAAAACATTGACAAACTGACAATAAATTACTTTTCCTCCAAGTGGTTATGTAATTCAATCCTATGTATGACATCAGGAATCATGAAATACTTGCCTAAACTAGGTAGAGTCAGAATCTTTTCAGAAACTGTTGATTTGTACAATTCTGTTCCAGATATAAAAGTTTCCACGCACAAATCTCTATGCCCACTACTAACAGTCATGCAGTTTCTGCATTTTCTGAATTTACCTCCTATAAAAACATCAAAAGTTTATTCTGAGCATCATCAATGTTAAGTTACAAAACATATTCTTGCTATATCTCAGGTAAAGTTGGTCAAATAGAATAATGTTTGTACAAAACAATAAAAAACATTTCCATTCTGTAATGAAATACTTTTTGAAAACTCTTTGTTTTCAAGGGCCACAAAATTCCCCACTCCCTTATTTTCCTTCAGCAATTACCTTATGTGATCTGGTATCATTCTGAGGTCCTCATGTCACTAGCTTAGAGCACTAGGAGAGTTAATACAGTTAATTAGAAAGCTCTCAGGAACTATGCTCAACGGGATGAAAAGCACCACACAAAAACCTGCATTGAGTCTCCTGAGAGTCTGGAACCAACCTTTTTTTACCATGAAGAGCCCTCAGTGACAACACTGCCAAGCACTTTTAGTCTGGCTTGCTTACAATTGCCTCATGCTAATACTATGCCTGTCCTTGTGCTAAAATAGTTACCAGATTACACGCATTTGGGAGATACGAATGCAGACAGCTAGCCTGCTGTCATAAACAGACCACACAAAGCATTTAACTGGGGAGAGAACACCTAAGGTTCTGCATGCATTTGTTCCATCCAAAGATAGTGCTTGTATTACAGCACCCTTATTAAACCTGAAAACCTGCAATCTCTTCTCAATTGTTACATGCTGAACAATGTGGGCCATTGACAAAGACAAACATAGAAGTTACTCAGAGATTTTAACAGCTAGCACTTCAGGATCTCACGCATGGATGCTCTAATTTTCGAACTCATCACTTTACTAGCAGGGATGAAATTACTCTGTTACATTCTTAATGACTAAGAGATTGAAACTCAGATGTCATTAACATACTGCACACACAGCTATCAGGCCACTCACAAACACTATTTGCTCTCCTTCTTTCGCTCCTCAGTTTCAGAGGGACAAAACAACCGCTTTCTACAACTTCAGTGGTATCTCATGCACCATTTTAAATCTCACTGGCAAATAGTTGATTCATTTCCAACAATTCCATTTACATTTAAAGCTTTGAAGGGATGCCACAGACTTCAATACTTAATTTTATCTTCATTAGTTTGCAAGGATAATTTCTTTGAGGTTTGGAGACAATCACAGAAATTAATTTCCTTTGAGCACTGCTTCATGGGTTTTAGCAAATGCCGGCCCTAATTTCGACGTTTGTCATTAAAAAGAAGTCACAGTGCCCTGTTTTGAATCTGGAGACACTATTCTGGAATTGACCTCCCCCTCCCCCACCACATACACAAAAATATGATTGCAGTTCCTCTCTCTAAATCCTGAAATGAAGCCTCAGCATATACCTAGAGAATGTTACACAGTGGTGAGCAACTCCAGACCACCACTGACTAAGTCTTTTCATTCACCTTGATTGTATCATTCTTGTTTGGTTTATTATCATGGACTATTGCACCAGAACACCAAAGATGCAGTGCACAAAATCTTCACATGTAAAACACATCATCTCACTTATCAACTTTCTAATACTTGTATTCATTAAATGTGACAAGTGAGACTTTAGAACATTTTGGGAGACATAGTATTCCCAGGCAATTTAAATTATCGCTTTAAAAGGGTAGTCTTTAAAATAAATTTTGATTCCTATGTGTAAGGACAGTGGAAAAATGACATAGTAAGTAAATAAAATTTCTATTTAGAAAAAAAACATTCCACAAGAAAAAAATCTCTGTGCAGGTTTATTCAACCATGCATGCCCTCATGTTTCTATTACAGCACATTACCCACAAACAATTTCTCCATCACTGAATACACTCAATTCATCAGTGCTTAATAAATATTTGAGCCTAATTGAACCTAATGACTTTGTCAGCCTTTCAGATGACACTGCAGACCAGCAAGAGGCTTTTTTCCTCCCACTGACTTTTTTTAGTGCACCACTTGATTTAAAAGCAAAATTCTGAGCACATGCTTAAAGATAAGTGAACATGGAAAAAATCTGTTTTCACTATCAAGAAATACCCAAAGGAGCAAGTTAGTTATGCAAACCACGTTGCTCTCAAGAAGACTGCATTAGATACATCCCAGCTACCAAAAAGTTCTAACTGATAAATCAAAAGCTGCTCAGCATCCCTGGGCTACTTGAAATGAAATCCAAGTATTCATACATAAAATAATCTCCCAGCATATTCTATAATTGATTATGCATTCGCAATTTAAGAGATAGCTTTTTTTTGTTAATTGTTTTGCCGGATAAATTTTTATAGCTTGCACTCAGGTTTACCATCTTTCATTTCGAACAGTTATGGACACTTTTCCCGCTTTAAGAAATAGTTACTCTTTTTCAAACACTGGGTTGGATTTGTCTGACCACAGCTTATTTCCAAGCTATTAAAAACAAACAAACAAACAAACAACAACAACAACAAAAAAAAAAAACAAAAAAAACCGTGCATCTTAACTGTCTGCCCCAAAACAGAAGGATGCTTGCCTTGACTAAGTTTCCCCTGACACCCACTCCATAGCAGTGTCATGTCAAGAAAAACAAGTATCACCTGCACTACAACTTCTGGTGCTGCTCAAGACAACTTTTATCTTGGGGACTTGGTCCCATACCATTAAAAAAGGTACACTTGGCACATTTTCTTCCAATATATCATATCATTGTGGTATAATTTCTGCTGCTTTTCTGGTACCATTTGATGTTATCATCTCTGTTTAATTTGAAACATCTATGCAAAGCTTGAAAATATATTCCAATAGTCCTATTCTCAGAAATTAGGCTAGTTTCAGAGACAGAATGTTTAATATTACATTTTAATTTCATTTTAAAGGATTTTGTTTTGAAGTATTTAACTGTCTTCTGTTAAATGGCTGATACTGGCAATACTGCTGAAATGTGCTGTTTTTGGAATTGCTACATGTAGCAATAAAATAAATTAAAACTACTGTAGATGCCTAATGAAACAACTTAAAATGTTTACATTAAATTTGTTTAAGCACCTATTTTTTTGCTAGAATTGCCTTATGTAAATGATTTCAACTAATTTTCATCTCTCCACTTAGCTTAAGGGAAGAACATTGTCTCTGACTTTCTTCCTTGACTGGTTTGTATTTTCTTCTGTCATTGCTCATATTCTCTTTGGCCTACTGCATAACTTCCAAGATTTCCTACCTGTTGCATCAGAAATTTCTAAACTTGACAGGAATGAAGTCTGCAGTAAAAAACATTACTGTGATTGATATGAATAAGCAAATTCATTATGCACTGCACAAGTCTAAAAATATTTGATTTTTGGTATCTGACAGTGTTTTTAATATGATTCATGGGGTCTAAATATGAAGCCACTTTCATGTTTATGAATTAACTGTAATATAGAATTTTTTCATGTACTTGAATAAAGGTTTGTAGAAAGTCCATAAAGCTATATTTTATTCTAATGGGACTATAGACTTTATTTATTTATTTATTTATTTGTAAACTGCGGTGCAAAATTATCAGAACAGTAACTTGAATCCATTTATTGTTTTTCCTAGAGAGCAAATTTTACCTGGGGGTGCAAGTGTACTGCTATCACCGTTTTTTTCTGTTACATTTATACCTTGAATTTTGTATTTTACGCTTTTTCTTTCCTTTTTTGTTTTTTTTTTTTTTTTTCTCCTCCTGCTCTCCGTGTGGTAGGAAGCATGGTTGTGATTTATTCTAGCACAATAGTGGTTAACCTTCTATGGCATTATTGAGCTGTGTGTCAAGTAACTATGTAGCCAAAGATTGGTTTTGCATAGCTCTATTTTATGATTTGATACAAAAGCCAGCTAAAATCATGTTGTTACAGAAGCAGCACAAGAGTGACTATACTTATGACTTAACAGCAACCTTGTAACTACCCTACCTACTATTTGGGGTAGTACAGAGTTGCTTCGACAAAAGAATAAATGGATATTTAACTCCGCCCAGAGGACTGGGAAAGCTGACAGTCATCCCAGTTACATATTGTGTTGAATATCCCATGGCTTGCCATCTATCTACCAATTTTTACTGCATAGTGATGTAAAATGGCTATTACCTAAACCAGACTTTATTCCTTCATGAGTTCACTTAGTTCAACTGATTAGCTTGAAGAAAGTGCTTTGTATTACAAAAAGTCATTATTTTGATCACCTAGCTCACAATTGCAGCAGATTTTAGGACGCTAACAATATGGAAGATGTTGCTTATTTCACGGGGTTTCTTTAATTACTTTGCTATGTTCTGTAATACTGTACCTCATGACTGATTTAACTGTGTACTGCACTTGTGCTGCCTGTGCTGTAGCAGAGAAAGGAGTGGTGTTAGCACTTTTTTGTGTGTGTGTGTGTGGGTTAAGCTGTAGATGTCATCAGCACCCAAAAAGATTTTACTTGAAGAGAACAAAAGAATAAAGGCGCTGTATGAAAAACAAAGTTTTCCTTAAATACACTCCTTCATTCTCACTTCAAGCCAGATGAACTCCAGGAAAAGTCAAGACCTTGGCCCCCAAGTTAATGCCAGTAGCTATATTCTCCATTAAATGCCTTGGTCCCCAGCTCATTCAAACACATTAATTGAGAGACAACACAGGTCCTTCCCATTAAGCTGCAGTTAAATGTGCCAGACCATCTCAGACTAAAGAAGTCTAAGTGTTGAGAAGAATCAGACAGTTAAATCACATCACAAAAATATTTTGTATAGGTGCAAAGAAATTTCATATTGCACATTTTCACTTTACATGATTGCTTAGGCCCAGGCAAAGATAATCTCTGCATAACAGTCATGATAGTATAAACCACATATCAGTTACTCCCTTGAATCTTTACATCATCTGCTCATTCTGAGGTTAAGGGAGAAAAACATTTGCGTGGGCCATGCAGTGACACTAAGGGAAGTAACTCGGGCTAACTTGTAGTGAGGACAACTAATTTTCCCAAGTTTGTTCCCAGACAAATGTCAGAATCTGGTTGGTCCTTTGACAACCCGTTCACATGTTCAATTAGCTACCCTGAGACAACAGTCCAAGCAGGCTAGTGTTAGCATTTGCCAACACCATCCTTAACTTCTGCCGTAAAAGTTAATGATAAGGAGAATGCAATAGAAGTGTTAATGGATTTTAAGCTTTATTCCTCATGATGATTTTTAGAATGAGTACTCCACGGAGTACAGATGTGGTTAAGACTACTGATCTGAAACAAATAGGAAGAAAGAGAACAAAATCATTTTTCTGTTTCCTCCAAAGTCTACTGAGAACAAGTCATCCAGTTTTAAATTTGGTTCAACCCTGTGTAGGATGCATTTTCTCTGTTGCTTTCACTTCCCTTACATCAGGTCTACTGATCACTTGATGTGGGGTGAGTTGGACTCATCTACTTGTTCAAATGAGAATCAATCCTGCTAGGAAGGCCAAAAATGAACACTCATTTTTGAACATACATTTTCAGTTAGATAAGTGTTATACTGACTTAAAATTGATTATGTCAGTGTAACAGTAATTGGCCTGCAGTTCACATGGATTTCATATCCAATCTGGGCATTCGCAGAGAATAAGAGTTCACTACATCTCTAGCCTAACGTACTTAATTATTCAACTGAAACTAGCAACTACCCAGGCAACCATGTTCGTCTGAGACGATGGTGCCAACCGTCAACCTAGTGTTTCTGACCAGGTCAGGAGAACTTTATCATTCCAAAGAGCTGCCAATCTAAGTAAGCCTAAGAATGACAACTGACTGACCACACCAGTTGCTTCACACTGATGTAACACTGAAAAATTCAGAAAGACACTGCCTCAATATCTTGTAAATAGCACTGCATCATGCTAGACGAGTCTCATAATTTTCTAAGATTTTCTGATATAACACTTTAGTGTGCAACCTGAAACAAATAATATAAATGAGTAAAAATCCTGCTATTCATAGAGTATCAGAAAGTAACTTGCTGGTTCTTCAGTTGAAGATCCTCTGAAGTGGAACTAAGTCATCTCCATTGCTAATTTTCTGTACACTTGCTGTAATGGTGCAGTGGAACACTACCATAGGAAAACATTACAATTCATACTGTTGCTGAAATAAGGCTGTAATATATATATTTTTACAAGTTATACTATTTTAGAATTAAGGATTCCAGAAAGCTAAAGCCTACCTTAAAGTCACTCCTAGATTTAGCTGCCTACTTTGGTATAACATAGTAATAAGACTGAAAAGCCTATTGTAATTTCAAGCACTCTTCCCTTAGATTTATATATTTCCCACTAAATAAGTGGGATTCTTTTGAAATAAAAGTATTATCAATACAAAAATGGCAGAACTGCACAGTGTTTGCTTTAACAAGGTATAAGGTAAATATATAATATACTCCAGGCAGGATACAAGTAGATCAAGTTCATTAACGTTCGCATATAATCTCTTTCTACCAGTGTTTCCTTCAGCCTGTATGGTGTTCAGAGGGACCAGTGGCTACCCAGGGAACTGCTCTCTCACTGTGTTAAGCAGTACAAAGGTTCACAGTATTTGCCAAAGCACAGCTCTGGATACCCACTTTGAAGCCTTCAAACTCATAGGCACAACATCAGGAAAAACAGATTACTGTAAAAAGGTCTCCACGAAGGAAAGTAAGTCCTCTGCTCATTCAGGCAATGTGATTGTATCGTAGTGGTGAACGAGCAAAATATTTACCAGTAATGTAACACTATAGGTCAGTACTTCTTAGAGCAGGCTTTAATTACAGAAATGCTAAATTATGTCAGAATTAAAGAATATTCAGTTCAAGACCTCATGCAGTTTAGGATACCAAAACCTCCTTGCCACAAGAGCAGCCAAAGTTTCTGCCAGTCCCAACCAACACTCATTCCACTTCATAATCTCAGCAGCAGCAGTCACACCTGTAAAATCTCACTCACCTACAAAACACTGATTTCAAGATTGTCTCAATTTTTAATAAGCATTCAACAGTTCTTATGGGCCCCCCCGGTACACACTTATTTCAAAGTATACTGACTCCACCTTCGTTTTGATAACAGTGCGTGCAATTTTTGACACATTTAAACAGTAAGCAAACTGCATTTTCCTTCACAAATGGAATGAAATTAATGCATCAAATGAACAAAAATATTGAATATGCAATTTCTAAAAGTAATCTGCTAATAAGCAGTATCATTGTCAGCTCTGTTCACTAGCCCATTTTATCAGTTCAACTTGATCCATGCCAGGTGAAGTGTATCGATGTTCCTACCATCTCTTTGTAGTAATAGTTCAATTCTGTTAGAAATGAACTACTTTGCTGAATGGAAGGTTTGGGTTCCAGCTACTTATATACATGGTTTTGAAGCATTTCATTACATTTAAACATAGCAGAAAAACAAAAAACAAACAACAACAACAACAAAACAAACAAAAAACCCCCACGACATCCAGTAAAATCCTTTGTTAGGACAATATTTATCTCAGTTACAGGATAACTATTTTTCACTAGACCCTTAATAAGGAGGCATAGCAGATACAAAAGTGAGGGGAACACTTTCAATGATAAAAGGAATACATGTTCTCACTGGGAGCTGAATTACATTACCTACCTAGAACTGGCTGCTTGCATCCGTAAACCAGGAAGAGAAACTGTCACTGAACATTGACCAAGAATGGTAGCAGTGAGAAAAGACGATGAAGTCAATGCAAAAACATTCATTAAGTACATTAGTAATTAGAAAAAAATTAAGAAATATTTTTAATTTTACATTTCATCATCATGACTGATTTTTTTTATTGTCTCTAGTTGTCTAGCTATATACCCATGGAATGATAAACACAGTACAAGTAACTGAGCCTTCACCACATGACCTCAAATAGTTCTGTCTTGTTATGGCTCCAGCTAGTCAAAAGTTATTTTCAGTGAAGGTTATCGAGTTCTGCAGTCCGTTAGATAGCATTACATAGAAAAAAAATCCTTGTAATCTGAATGTCAATTTTATACCTAATGCAGCAGTCAAGGCAAAATTATTCCGAAGACTATTTGATGAGTAATCTGCAGTGTCCAGATATGCACATTTTTATATAGAAATTGACTTTTTGTTGTTGTGTTAGCTTGTTGTCTTTTCTATTCCCTTACATCCCTAACCATATTTCATTTTAGGACCTAATTCAGAAATCAGATAATTCTCATGTGGGTCATTATGTTCATGAATAAGCCTATTTATAAAGAACCAAAATCATTACTCAGAAGGAGATCTTTATTTTGCAGATCCTAGTATATGAGACATTAGTTTAATTCTCCATATTCTGTCTGTAGCTACATCCCTTAGAACCATGTGCAAATCCAGTGCAATCACAATTAGCCCACTCTATCTTGTAAATGAAGACTTGGATTTTGAAACGTAATTAGGCTTCATATATTGCCTAGAAAGAAAGTGCTGGATTTATGCCACAAGACAAGTTTGGAATAAATAGTAAAACAAAAAATATCCCAGAGATGAGATATAGTAGATTAAATTCCTTGCTTATTCCAGACACAAAATGGCATGGCTGGACTGGAATTCCATGCAGTCCCAACACGGTATACACTGATTTGCCAACACAGAAACACTAGTGTCAAGTAGACTAAAGCCTTTAATTGACCTCATACAGATCAAATACATACGTTCTGGTAACAGTTTATGATCATAACTTGCCTGCATTAAACTAGCAACCCAGGTATGTGTATCTATTTTTGGGTTGATTGTTTCCCCACGAATTATTTACAATCAAATTACTATTACTATAACATTACTTTAAAATTTAAAAAGATGTAATCTATGCCTAGTCATTCTTAGTGTCTAGTTCAAAATAACATGCTATCATCATTCCTCACTTCTATGTGGAATAGAACATTTTACTGTAACTGAAGTACATACACTGTACACAGAAAATAATCACATAGTGACTTTTATCTGGGTCAGCATGAAAAGCAATGACACGATGCCAGTAACAGCAGAAATACTGAAGAAACTCTGAACTGACTGAGTCTGACCTATGCCATCTGGCATGTCATAGTTTGTAATAATACCACAGCTACATACGAAGGGTCAAGCCAGCTACCAATGTCTAAACTAAGTAGTCTTACACTGAATTTTGAGTTTATTTGTCCACTTGCCCAAAGCAGAACACTGATCTGGAGGGTCACTCTAAACATCTATGACTGACGACATGCACTAGTAGCTCTCAGTGCTAGGGCTACCATCACCACTTGCTTGGTACTGTTTAAGTGGTTTTCTTTGTTCCTCGCTTTCATAGCAGTGAGGGACATTTGTATATTTCTGTACATTTGCAGTAACAATTTCTGTTTCATACAGGAGATAAGGAAATTTCTGTATCATTTGAACAGCTATGTCAGAATCAATACATTTCCATCAACTCAGTGCACGTAGTACATACAATCATTACTGCTCATTATGCAACTTAATGAAATTTTAATCCATGTAATCATTTTTTTCCTCACTTGAGAAAGACAGCTACTGCTGTGACTTTTCAGAAAGGAATTAGAAAGCAATTTACAACTGTTAAGCATTACAATGTGTAACATGCAACAGAACATGAAAAGTATTCAATAATTGTAAAACTACATAGAGATATAAATAAAGAGCTATATATTAAAGATGCCTGCCTTAGATACCATAGTTACCAAGGGAAATGAAAAGGGGAAGAGTTACACACGGAAAGATTGTCCAAAAAGACAACGAATAGGTAAGGCACATACACTTCATGCAGGGTGCTGTGTTGTTATTCTGTTAAGATTTCTTTTTCTGTTCTCTGTGGAATTCTGCTCACTACTGTGCATAATAACTCACTCAGACATAACACCTTTTATGCAACTTGAATGGATGTATAAGAGCAAGTGTCAAAATGAAAGGGAGAGGAAATTAAAAACTGAGTAAAAACAAAAATATCTTTCAGTGCCTATTGTGTCAGAATCAGAGATATTACTTATGGAGAATTCAGGTTTTTTATTTTCCACTATTACTACTGCCATGTAAAGATGCAGTCTTTGCAGAAAAAGATGCTCATTTTAAAACCTGCCTCCTTTCTCTTTGATGAGGAGCACATGATCAAGGGAAGCACACCTTTGACTACAGAAACAGAAAAAATAAACTCAGAAATTTCAAAAGAAAAACAAATATAGACTTTTCCAATCAGTTTCTGAGCACTCTCAATTTAAATGTGGCTATATATGCAAAAGCATATAGACAATACTTTGAGTTCATAAAAAACAGGGAAGTAACATTTAAAATAACTGACCAGACAGGTAGAAGTTTCTGACACTGAATCTGCAAGAATATTATATAAATTATATAAATAGTAACAGCTGATAGAAACAGTTCAATAGCATTGGAAATAAGAACAACATTTATAAAGGTCCGTTCTGTTTTTTCAGATTAATTGACAGCCAGGTATTATCTTACAAGTAAATATTTTATAATAAGCAGTTCAATCAGCTGACTCAAATGTCTGTCCAACTTACACTGCTGTTTGTTGGTCTGTAAAGGATTTACTCAAAGGAGTCAAGATTTCCACTAGAAACTGTGGAACCCTAATAAACTATTTGGCTAAGCATATACTATTGCTAAGTATAAACTTTAAAAATTAAAGCTGTATTTTGGTTCAAGGTTTGTTCAGAATCTGGTTAAAAGTCTGTTCTTGGTTCATTTCAGCTGCTCTAACCATCCCTTATTATTACTACATGCATTTTAATATATTTGTCTGCACAGACACAGATGTTTCTTGATCGATCATTTGGTTTTATAAGCAAATATCTGGCACAGCTCACTACAGAAACTTAGGCATTGTAGATCACTTGGATGAGACTTCCAAGATCACAGGATGACAGATCAACACCATGCTGACCTGCTGCCTGTTGCTTAACTGTTTTGTTATGAAACCACCATGCAGTCAGCTGCTACAAAGCAACAAACCACTCAATTATTTCCAAGTCAGGGGATTTGTGTTTATTCAATTTACATAAAGGAGGGAAGTTCAGTTCATAGTTAGAGGGCAGTGCATAGCAACCTTCACCACTAGCATACACAAGCCTCATGGGGCATCAAGTTCTAGGCTTGCACTGCACATTTGCAGCAGATTTATGCTCTCTTGAAGAGTTCACTTATGTTCATCTAGTTACATTTTTGAGATTTTCAATTCCAAGCTTTTTTTTTTTTCTGTCCTCCTCTCTCAAATGGCCCTCTGTGGATGGTGTGCTTTCAGAAGCATCATCCTTGAGATGCTAAATCTGAATTTCAATTCAAACAGTAGATCAGAAGCTACGCTTGTTCAATTTTAATAAGATATCATTAATTTCATGCAAAGCCATTACAGTAAAATATTCTGCATGAATCTATCACCGTTAGTTACTTCAAGAAATACCAGTATAAAGTGACAATCTAGCTTTAAACATTCAGTTCCTACATTGTAAGTGGGTTTCTAGACTATGGTTATTTTTATTTTTAATATTTTAAGAAAGGTTTTTCAAATACATTCAGTATTAGCATTCTGGAAGCAGAATTAAGCTAAGGCCAGTTTTAACCACTGTTTTTCACAAAGGCAGCAGTCTTTGAGTATGTTAGAATGTTCCCAGACTCTAAACCATAGTAATAAGCTTAAAATACTCACTAAATCTCCTCATTTTTAACAAAGTTTAAAGTTTTATTCTCGATTTTAAATTATTACTTTGGATCAGAGCTGTAATAATTTTTCAAAAATCAACCATCAGCCTTCTCTTCTGAAACCATCAGCCTTCACTTCACTGAAAAGCTTTATTCAGTGCAGAGCCCAAATGGGATGTAGAAACCAAAAAGTAACTTTACACCATTTGGAAATCCACTGGCCTCTGACAGCAAGTTCCTACTGCCTTCATTTGGTTAACAAACATTGTAGAAAGTTTCTACTTGTTGAATTCTATATATTGAAGGGTATAAAAACCACAGAAAGAAATAAGTCTACAGATAAGACTCAACAGCACTGAAAGACTTGGTGTTATCAACACCGAAGAACTGGGCCTCTAAATTTACTGCTCTTCAGATAAGTCCTTTCACGTGGGCAATAGAGCTTGTCTTCCTTTTCTTGTCTCCTCTGCTTCCTTTCTTCCCAGGGAAGTAAATGAGACTGGATAAGATAGGAAGCCTACTATCTCTGCTGTCCTCTCTTTTACTTTGATTTTTTAAGTCTCCAGCCTACAGAGAAGAAATCTGCTGCTCTCCATGAGATCCAAAGAACCCATGGAGATTTAGGGTCACACACTGAGTCCAGCTGCATCTTGTAGTACTTAATTCTCAGCTCTTTTAGATCTATTGAGAAGAATCACAAAAATGAGGAAGTCCTAAGCAGGTATTCCTCATGGGGCACTTCTAATACAGAGACTTCTTGTCTGCAGTAACTCGTGAATGATGCTTTCATCTTCACAAGGATAGAGCTGCTAACACATTTGTCACCTATCTGTTTTTTTTCATTTGTTTTTGTTTTGGCAAAAACATCAGGGTAGAGATATAAACATGTTAAGAGTTTTCTTTAAAACAAAACCCGACAAGCTATTGAGTTGTGCTTTTAAATGAAGCAATTCTTCTACATTATTTTTAATAGGGAGGAAAAAACCTTTCTGTGGAACAAGTGATTAGCAATCTCAAGAGTCAAGGAAGCCTAAGTACTCAAGTTGCCTCCGGTAATAAAGAAGACATAGCCTTCTAAACAGCATTAAACATTAAGGAATGTAAGCCACTAAAGAAACGTACTTATTCTTAAGCCACTGACATATGGAGACAAATGCAGTCTTACACACAAACATAAGCAGGCAGTGTCTTATGTGAGATTAAAGCATACTTATTAGATGTATGGTTAAGTGCCTACTTAGAAAGAGACAGCGTATAAGCACATTTATCTTTGTTGTACAAGCACACAGGTGGCTAAACAATGATATTCCCTACTACGTACCATACTACTTCATTATTACCAATCAATACCATTCAAATACAAAGTCAAACCAAATTGAAAGCTCAAGGCAGAACTGAAAATTAAACCACATCCGTTTGGTTCAAATGCAAAAATCTGCTGCTCATTGGCAACTTTTAGGGTTTTTTTTTTTCTTTTTTTTTTCTTTTAATGATAAAAAATGAATAGTACTGAGGTTGAATCTGAAAAATGCTCATCTCAAAAGAGAACTTTTTTTAGAAAAGTTAAGCAACAAAACGCTTTGACATTGTGGTTAAAAATTAGTAACCCTAACACAAGATGCTTACTGTTATACTTGATTATTTGTAAGTGATTAATTTTATCCTCTTTCTCAAACCACAGATTAATAATAATAATTAATGATGATAAGCACAGGCTATTGTAAGAAATTGGGAATCCTGCTGGATCCTAGCTCACCTGGATCTATCAAAAGATCAGAGGCATTGCCACTGTTTCTCTGTTGGCTTTTTTTTTTTTTTTTTTTTTCCCCTGCAGATAGCAGATAACCAATGTGCCAGAGTATCATCGAAATCACACTCCTCTATAGCAATTAGTGAGGTACTGAGTGACATAATGAATCTTTTACAGAGCTATCTATTGCCATCTCAGAACAACACAAAGCCAATAAGTCCAGTGCAGAAACAAGTGCCAGGTCTCACATAAGCACACATACTCTCTCAGGTACTTTCAAATTGATATATTCCCTCATCCCCATATATCCCTTGCAAGGTGATCATTCAGACTAATTTCCTTTATTATCAGATTTTGCTCTCCATTTTTCAAAAACACTTTTAATCTTCTCCAGTATTGTTACATGCAGTTTGAATTCACATGCCTTTGCAATTCTTCTATCAGATCAGAAACTGGGCAATTTGGACACCATAAAATCCAGTTGCCATTAATAAAAGAATTGAACTTAGACCACGCTGTGAAAGCAACATTGACACATTTTGAATAAGCAGTATATTAACCAAAGATCTTTATCAGTGCCATTTCTTGAAATAACAGCTCAGGTAAAACTGTGTACTGGTTGGGAAACTTCCGTACTGACAAGAAGGAAACACTTTCTGAGATTCTCTTTGATCAAATAAGTCTATCATAAAAAGCTTATAAACACACTTGCCTCCCACCCCTCTATTTAAACTTACAAAAACAGTAGGGACAGAGCATATTTATTTATGCAATTTAAATTGTTGAAAGTGAGCCTTTATTCCTCATACACAAAGAACTACCAATAACAGTGCTAGGCAGTTCCAGACCTAAAGTGTTCATCTGGACCATATAATTAAATAAACTCTTGTATTTGCATTTTTCATTTTATTTTTTTCCCAATGTATTTGACACCACCTTTGGGAAGTGAACAAAGACACACTGTCAAAAGCAGAAACCTGCACAAAATGTTACTGTTTGTTACCCATGAATGCAGAGGTATACTTACGCAAAGAAAGAAATTCCATTGCTCTCTTGAGATTTTCCCTCCCTTTAGTTGAATTTAGTGCCAAGTTCACTCAGCTAAAATTTTGGTTGTGTCAGTATGCCATATAAAAGTTTCTGTATGACGGTTCTGTTACTCAGTCAAAAGTTAAATACCAAACAAAAACTTAGCCTTGTACTGCAACTTTAAAGTAATGTGAAGTAAAAAGTGATCATTCATAAAACATCCTGGACCCTTACTTTACACAATTCAAGTACTGGCTTTGATTGAAAGCATTTGTTAAATATTTTGTCTATTATACAGCCTGATTTCTCTTCCAACTATGTATTCTGGTCTCAAAGTTTTACATTGCTTCCCTTATATACATATCCACTGAATTGATAACTACATTATGGCATTTGAAGGGTCATAAGTTCTTCTGGAAGCTTCAGATTCTTCTGAATAAGTCACAGACTAAAAACTAGTTTTTACAGGAAAAGCATCAATCTAAGTAAAGTGCTCACTAGAATACTTGGATGCTCAAACGAACTTAGGAAATAAAAGGACTTGGATCTACAGGACTAGGGAAGCAGCTTTATGTTTGACAGTAAGACAGGACCAGAGAAAATCTTAAAGCAAAAGGAATATGGGTTGATTGAAAATGAGACAAAGAAGGAGAGTGTCTCGTTTGAAGTAGAAAATGAGACTGGTATCAAAAGTCCTATAGTTTTGGACAGATACACCTTCAATATCTGCTACTCTAAGGAATATAAAGCAGAATTTAATCCAAGATTCTCATATGAGAATAAAACATTCTCACCATGAACTCAACCAGATTTGTTTTTAATATTTTTGAAGAGCTGCCAAAGAAAATTCCTACTTCACACAAATCTCTTTATTTCTTATATATATATATATATATATATATATATATGTATATTCCGTATGAAATGCGTATGTAGATTTCAGAAATTCTCTATTTTATAAATAAAATTTGTTTGGGTATTTTCCACTTTATATAGGAACTCTGATCTACTTTTTTCTTTTCCTATGAAAATAAATTGCAGAATTGGTGGTTTGCATTAAATGTAGAACTACATTTAAAAATGACTTGGCTTTCAGCATGTTTTTGAAATAAACTAACTTTAGAGCAATAGCAAGGCCTGAAAAATGAACTATGCAGAACTAGGACATGCAGGATGCAAGAACACAGTAATTGTGGTAAACCAAAGGGCCAGTATTTGTGATCAAATGGACTGGTTTTACATAGGCTGCCATTTATCCTAAGCAATTGCTTAAAGCCGTAGCACTGAGGGGAAAAAGAAAACCAAAACAAACCACTTTTGCTCTTCAGATATTTTCTTTGTTTGAATCACTAAGTAGAATGAAAACAGAAGACAAATGAGTTAACACTCGGTAATCCAAGAGACAAAAATTCCAAGCAGTAGAGTTAAAAAGTGAAGAAACAATGTAACCCAAAAAACATCACGAATGGAACAGTTTCAGAATTACATTAATGACTGACAAGTACGTTTGCCAAACTATGACATAGGTGCATACTACCAAGAAAAATACACTGTTGCATCAATAACATGTACCTATTTTATCTACACGAAATTTAACCTGCAAGCAATGAGTAATGAATGACTTGCTGGGAAAGTTATTTCTGAACTCTGACTTAACACAAAGCAATACACTTCATAATAAAAAATCCTGTTTCACTCTCTAAGTACAGAACATCCAAATAGGTAAAGAATTTCAGGAAAGAACAATCACCAATTCTGCTTTAAAATACTAAACAATTTCATTATAACAAATTGAAAATGAACTACTAGATCAACAAAAATTACAAACTTACTTATCCCAAAGCATCCTATGGACTTAAAAGGTAGCATTTTCAAGTTTGCAAAAGCATTACAGTAATGCCTTCCTAGAGGTCTCCACACTTCTATACATATTATATGCAGAACTACTGACAAACAGAAGCTGATTTTCTCTGAACACTAACGAGAAACTCAAGAATGCAAGTCATAAGGACAGGAAGAAGGACAAATCCTTTAGAAAAATATGACTTACCAGACAGACAAGTTTAGTTGTGTCTCAAGTGCAGAAGAAGTAAAAACTTTCTGTATGTATAGATCTTATTTAGCCCTTTATGAAGGTTTCTCTCAAAAAATTAAACTCATATGCAAGAGTCTGCAAGAGAAAGAGAAAGAAAGAAACTGAGCTGCTGGCTGTTTCTTTTCAAAGCACATTTGAGCTATTTTCAGTAGCAATGGGCTTGCCTACAATCAAAATGAAAATGCAATACAGAAGAAGCAGGCTACTAACCCAAGCTAAAAAAATTAAAACATTCATGGCAAAAACCTTTGTTCATCATCCAAATTTTATTTAAAGAAACAAAAAGGGTAGGGAACAAGCACTGTAGATGAGAAAGAAAAATACTGTTAAAAGCAGAGTTGGAGCCTTGAAGACTATTACCTCAGAAAAAGAATCACTATGCATTTGTTTTAATTTTAAAATGTATATCTTGAGTTTAGTCAGTCCTAAAGTTGCTTTGCCTTCTTTATACAAAGGTTCATCTGAGAAGAATGTACTTCTATTTGTATTTAAGTGTATTATATCTGGCTGGCATAAATATCCGAGGAAAAAAGTTGTCTAAGATTGAAGCCAGAATTTTGTTTCAAGTTTTCAGCTTAAATTTCCAGTTTCAGCACCAGTGCTATTTTGAAAGGTCAGTGACCTGCTGGCACTCCACAGGCCATTCAGTGACATAACAAAGATCTTCCTGTCCCCTTCTGCTGCACCCCCAAACAACCCACTGAAATTCTCATTGTGAAAAAATACTAAAAATTAATATTAAAGACCACAAAGAGAATATACAGAGAATATACAAGGAAGAGACCCACAAGGATCACTGAGTCCAACTCCTGGCTCCACACAGGACCACCCAAAATTCAAACGCTATGTCTGAACATTGTCCAAATGCTTCCTGAACTCCAGCAGCTTAGGGTTGTGACACTGTCCTAGGAAGCCTGTTCCAGTGCCTGACCACCCTCTGGTGAAGAATCTTTTCCTAACACCCAACTGACCTTCTCCTCAGCCTCCTCTTCTCTAGGCTGAAAAAGTCAAGGGACCTCAGCTGCTGCTCATCATACAGACACATCTTGCTCTCCAAACCCTTTACCGTTTTCATAGCCCTCCTTTGGAGACTCTAACAGTTTTATGTCCTTCATACATTGTGGTGCCCCAAACCACACATAACACTCAAGGCAAGCCTGCATAGTGCAGAGTGGAACAATCCCTTCCTTTGTTCTACCGGCAATGCTGGTGTGATGCACCCCAGGATATGGTTGGCCCTTTTGACTGCCAAGGCACAGAGCTGACTCAGATTCAACTTGTCAATCAGAACCACAAGACCCCTTTCTGCGAGGGCCACTCTCCAGCCTGTCATCCCCCAGACTGTACATATATATGCAGGGTTGCCTCATCACATGTGCAGAATCCAGCACTTGCTCTTGTTAAATTTTATGCAGCTTGTAGCTGCTCAGCCCCATAATTTGTCAATAATTCTCTGCAGACTGTCAAGGAAGACAAAAGGTCCTCCCAGTTTCATGTTGTCCACAAACTAACTTACTATACTTCTAATTTTTGCTTCCAAGTTATTGATGAAAACTCTAAAGAGAACTGATCCCAAAAAGGAGCCCTGCATAATGGGGTGATGTAACCCCATTTACTTTAATTATGTGAGCCCCACATATCAGCCAGTTGTTCACCTACTTCATTATATATTTGTCTAGCTGCATGCTGAACATTTTGCCCAGAAGGATAAAATGAGAAACAGTACCAAAAGCCTTTCTGAAATATCAAAAGAATGCATCAACTGGTTTTCCTTTGTCAACTAGGTGAGTGACCCTGTCATAAAAGGAAATTAGATTTGTCAAACAGGACTATCCCTCACACACCTATGCTTGCTGCAACCAATGACTGCATTGTCCTTCAGGTGTTTCAGTAAATCCCTGAATTATCTTTATAATTTTACCAGGCACTGAAGCAAGATGGACAGGCCTGTAATTACCAGTGTCTTCCTTCTTGCCCTTCTTGAAATGTGGGGCAACATTTGCCAGCTTCCAGTCAACTGGGCCTTCTCCTGATTCCCAAGATTGCCAAAAAGTAATTGAGAGGGGCCTCACAATGACATCAGCCAGCTCTTTATGTATCCTGGAATGAATTCCATTGGGCTGCAGGGCCTTATGCATTTAGGTGGACCAGCAAATCCCACACAAGTTTGGGGTTGGTTGAGTTTATCATTACCACAGTCATAGTTCTCCAGCTCAGGGCTCCAAGTGTCTTAGAGCCTATCATCAGTGTTGAAGACAGAGGCTAAGAAAGCATTAAACATTTCTGTTTCACCTGCTAATTACTTTGAAGTTTCAGACAACATAGGTAAGTCAGTGGAAAACTACCATTTAACTTTTGGGAACTTTTTCTGTTATAGAATGTCCTCTATCTTTATCTGACATTGCTTCACCACAATAACTCTTCATATATGTCTGCACTTCTAAGTACTGTCACCAAAAAGCTTGTAACTTTTCTTTGAACAAAATGAACAAGATTTGATGTTACTCTCTACTCAAAACCTAAAAGCATAGTGTGGTAGAAATTTTAAATTTTTCATTAAATACTGGACTTCCAATCATATTCTACTTAGCCAAGTAGACTCCTTTGAAATCATTTTAGAAGACATGGATCATCTTAATGTTTAAATTTATTTCTGAAGAGTAACTATTTGAAAGTTAAACAGGATGCCAAACACAGGCTATTCAAACTACTTAAGCCATAAAACAATGCTCATTGCTAAAAACAAGCAGAAGTGAGCATATTTGTTCCCAAAGACTTGTATAAAATAAAACAATAAAATAAAAATAAAACAATAGTGAAAAAACTGTCAAATGTGAAAATAAAGCATAAATTATTTTTTTTTATTAGCTCAGGAAAATTCCTTCCATTTGATCCCAACCATTTTTAGTGCTGTTGTAGTTAAGAGCAGCTACAACAAGAACAGAAAAATGCAACCCATCTAATACTAAATACCAGCCTGACATATTAATCATTATTGTTGTTTTATTCCACACGGCTAGTTTAGGACTGTTATTTTACTACAAAACCAGCTCACAGAAGTTAAAAAAGCTCAGTTTATATTTAACTTGAGGTTGATGAATAAAGACTTAAGGGCTCCAGCAGCTTAAGTTTTAGACAACATATGATTGCATGAGCTACAGACAGCTTAAGAGTTGTAATGATCAGGTAGAAAATACAGTACAGTTTAAGTTAACTACATGATTCATACATAACAAAACAGTAGAGCCAAATGCTACATAGCCTTACCGTCCTTGTTGCTTTAAACTGGTAGTTACAAGCAAGGCCAACAAATACTTGTACGGTGAATTCTATTACTATGCAAATAAGAAAATAGAAGAATGTGTTCAAATCATTAGAAATATCAATGCAGTACCAAATAAATGCAATATAGGATGTCTTACAGTGCAGTATTTCTTTTCTGAAGCATCTTCTCAGAACATTGATTTACTGCTAATACTTAACCCTTTTTAGAACCTTTTTTTCTCATACACTCTCTGAAAGTTGTTTTGCTTAAATGGTTTGTTATTAGTGTTTATAGCACTTATAAGCATGACAAAATAATACTGACTAGTTGTCCAATAAATCTAATTATTTACAAGTTTATTACTAAAACGAGCTTGTCACCATTACCAAGATTATCACCATAAACTTTTCAAAGGATGATAACAATCATATTTCCCATTTTATAGCCATCAGTAACACCAAATTTAACATTTATCAACACTTCTTTAGTGTCACGTTGCCATAATTTAATTGATGGTTGGTATTAAACAATCAAATATGAGCAAGAAGTGTTTAGCACACAAGGCTATCATAGGCACTTGGTTCAGGTCCCTGCAAACTCCATGACTAGGCTCCACAAGTCAGAGTTCTGTTAAATTGGAAGATGAGAGGTGGAAAATTGTTCAACACACTGATGGACAGAGGAGACTAGATGATCTCAAATGTCCCTTCCAGCCCCTACAATTCTGCGAGTCTCCACTTCATAGATTCATACATAAGAAATCTTGATTTTCACTTGGTTCATAGATCTAACAAACACAACTGAGTCCTGAGTCACTGAAACTTCACGTGCAATTGCTGAAGAATTCTTTTGTGGAGTCAACCTGTGTACATACCAACTATGCAGGTGAATTTATACTCTATACATCACATGTAATTTCTTCATTCTTTATATTACTTTATACGTGTTTTTATCCTGATCATGTAATAGTTATGGAAGACATTCTAGTAATGCGATAATGTACACAGGTGAATTTCACATTAACTGCCCCAAGAAGAAACATAAATTGCCATGTTTCTTGAATTTGAATTTAACACTGGAATGCAGGAAAACACACTTGCATTCCGTATCACTTTTTAGAGAGCATATTCATTGGTCCAGAGCTCATTTTCATCTCTGAAATGAGCATTTTCCAGATTACAGAAAAATTCTGTGAAGACACAGAAGTGAAGTCTATCAACCACCTGCTTTCTCCTGGACTTGAGCTAGTCTTGTAAATGTCTTGGACACACATGATCTTGAAGGATCTTATAAATAAGAATGTATCTATTTTCAGTGTCTCAGATGTACTTTCAGTAGCCTTCACTACAGAGAAGCAACAGAGATTTGAATCTCTATGGCCATTCTCTTGGACAGGATGGTATATCTAATTAGTTATAGATGCCAAAAAAGCATTGCAAAAAAGCAAGGATAGACTAACTGAATCCGCTTGGTAGAGCTGCAGATCTTCAAATAAATGCACCATTATCCTATATGCCTATAAATCCAAAGAATGAAAATTTCTGGGAAGAGATTAGTATTCAGTGACATCAGTTTCATTTCTTAAGCGAGAACTCCTAAAAATTCTTCAACATTAAAACACATACACAAACAATAAATCCCAAGTTTCAGTTTCTATCCTTCATTTGAGATACAATGAAAAAGGTGAGTCACCTACTGTAAATAAACATTTTGAGGAAAGATAATGTAAGCATCCAAATTACTCTGATAGCAACACCTGGAACTTCTTCATAACCATAAAGAAAATAGGAGTTGCTTCAATCAACTATACATAGTGTTAGAATTCTTTGCAGCATGGCAACAAATGACAGAGCCATAGAAAAGATGCGTATCTCTTCCAGAAAACACTTTGAATCTGGTGTGTGAAGTAGTTGTCAGATCACTAGTTTTCTATGAGAAGACATTTTATAAAGATTAGAGAGCTTAATGTTTCTTAAGAACTTGACAATTGAGCAAAGCATGCTCCAAGTAATTCAAGCTATTGCTTTACTGAAGCAGTCTTTGTCTTTGTGGTAGTAACACATGGTAATAATAGCTCTATTCAAGATACTTCAAGAAGTGGGAAACTATACACACCCCTCATGGAAGATGAATTACAATCTACAAAATTGACAGGCAGCATATATAGATATTTTGTTGGTTCATAATCCTGATACTGAAGTTTTGGTAAGAGAGTTCATCTTTCAAGAAACTTTCACAACTGAAGTTTATTGAAGTCCATACATGTGATTTTAGCTCTTTTTTAAAAATTGCTCTGTTAAGTACCCTAGTAGCCCATACACACAGTTCTCCAGTATCTCATTCTAAAATACCTCTCCACATCTAGGAAGAAGCACAGAATTTCATTTAATTTACAAAGTTCTTTTTTTCAATCAGTTCCTTCAAAGAATTAATGAGACGTGGCCCACCTTGCTAATACATACACACTAATAAAGTTACTAACATTTTCTCTTCAGATTTGATATACAAGTGTTTCATCCTCAAAACTTTGAAAAAGTTTGAAATATGGAAGGAAGACCAGAGAGAGGAAACTTGGATTTTATTTATCTTGGCTTGTGTTCCTCAGAATGCACACCTGTCAATATTTATCAGTCAGTCAGTAATCCAGCAAAGCATAGTATCCAAGAGAATTTCCATATTGTTTATTTATTTAACAGAAATGTTTTACTGATACTGATTTACTTTTACTGATACTAAACTGATACATTTGAGAGACATGGATCAAAAAAATCAAGCATGGACTATCACACTCTCACACTTGATTAATATCGTCTGAAGTTTGTGCAAAATGGCAGATGTTTCATGGAGAGTTGTCTCAGCTGTTTTCTCTAGAATAGATCTATCATCTCTTTAAAAGATACCATCAGTCTTCAGTGATATTCAGTTCTCATTTTTATTTTTGCAATTTAAGTCCACTGTCCTGTCTTCCTCTCATGATTTTAATAAAGCATTGAATGACTGATGATTGAAAAGATGACATTAGACTAAAGCCCCTAGCTACATTTCTGTGAAAGGTGTTTTGTAAGTGAGGAATTCTGCTATTATAGTAAGCTGAGTTTGCTACACATCTTAAATTTGCTTTTCAGGAATCATGGTATATCTGAGAACTCTCACAAAACTACAAATTGTCACCTAACATGTTTCTGAAGATGCCAAAGGATTTTATGCAGACTCAGAATCTACGAATGTTTGTAATAGTTTACAGTTCCTGGAGACATAAAACACTAATTTATTGAATCAAAAAGCAACTATATGCACAGTGATGACAGGATAATGGTTGGACTTGCTGATCTTAGGGATCTTTTCCAACCTTAATGATTCTATAACTATCAAGACAATAAATCTCTGGACAACTACTGTGTTCTTTGAAGAGAAGCTAGAAAGAGCCAGTATTACATCTTCCAGATACCTTTGACAAAACCTGACTGAGTTTCATTTATGTCCCCACATTTAGTTTTTTATATCTAAGAACACCAAATAACACAAACATTTTGCTTGAAATGGTTGCAATTTTTCAATGTTTAATATTGTACTGCAGAATTCTTTAAAAATTAAAATATCCTTAACCACAAACCACTGTATTATAATATAAGGAGACGCAAGCAAAATGAAATCGCAGTCATTTCAAACTAATTATTAAAAGCATATTATCTAAAGATACAGAGCCTTTCCCTGGTTGTATGCTGTAATTCTTATGTCAGTTTCATACCATATTACTGCTTTCCTAATGAGGTAACAAGTTCTACTTTGACTGCAGCTATTGCTGTTAAATTAGACCTAAAGAATGACATGCCTGCTAAGACCATTATTTCATTAGTAAAACTAACTTCCCCTGTTCCATGAGTAAACAGCTAAAAACGTATGGGGAAATCAAAATGAGAAGGCCTTTTTCAGGAAATAGAGAACAGAAGCCTATTGTTTATCTTGCTCTCTGTATATGCTGCTAGTACATTGTTTCAAGAACCTTATACAAGGTCATTTGTCTTTCAGAATCATTTTCCACTGAAACGTGTTCAGCTACTGTGTAAATTTGTGGGGTCCTTTTCAGAGGAATTTAGTAGTTTAGCTATAAAGCCTAAAACTCATATGTACATATATATACACACATATACACACACAAATGAGAAAGGAGTTTACACCTGAAAAGCTCATTAGAACTAATAAACTCAAATGACTGGATTTGTTCTACCAAATGCTCACATTAATTTTTTGAGCCCAAATCCAATGTTACAAAACAACAACAACAACAATTTAACTATATTAAATGCAAGAACCAGACTATTTAGCTTAAGACAATTAATCTGGGAGAAAGCAACATTTGAAGGACAGTCTCTCTTCCAGTTACGCTGAAATATTAACATCCATGGACAACAACATGTCCCCCTCTCAATGTAGCAATGCCACCACTATGAAGTCCTGCCTGCTCCTGTGCATGACTGCCTCTCTCAGTCTTAAGTTATCTGGTCCACAAAAAGCAGACGAAACTCATGAAAGATAGGCAAGATCCAATTCCCTCCTTCTCTTTCACAAAGCTTTATGATACAGAACATCACGAGGCCTAATGCCATTTTGTTCTTTCTTAAATAGCCAGATAAAAGCCAGGCCAGCTTTACACATCCACATTGTGAATTAAGTTTCTGTTTCAATTACCGTGACTAAATCCACCAAGGAATTTAGGCTTCTCAATAATTAACACAATGGTGTTCAGAAAACTTGCAAAGCTGTCAATTTTGTTAAGAAAAAAAGAGATCTACATTACAAATCGTCCAACTTTTACCAAGCAAGCAATTTTAACATATTCTGCTACTCACACCATAGAGAGTAGAGGAAAGCAAACCTACTACGACTGAAGTTTTCAGGGTCTGAATCCCAGGGGGAAGGGAATAATACTTGTCAAATCCATTGAACACAAAACCTCGTGCTAGAAGTCAAACAACAGGTTTGAAAAGCAATGGTGAGAGACATCTTCCCTTAACTACTCCTTTAGTCATTTTATCCACTGTGCTACTACAATCCACTTAATTGCAAACATGAATGCATGTGTACAAAGACCTAAAGACATAAGCACTTGTGCAAAGCTTTAAAGGTTTCAGGCTACAGGTAGATCAGTGTTTTAGAACACAAACTAATACTGGCAGAACCTTGATAATTTTTCTCATGTGGTATTTTCATGAGTCTGTGTTCAAAACAGTATCTGATTTTCAGCAAGACTCAATATTTAGGTTTCTTCTGATTTAAACATATTGACATCATAAAAATGACTGAAGTCAGCCAAAGCTCACTGACATACAATTGCTTCAGATCCAACTTTCAGACTGCTGCTCAGTTTTTACAGAGTTGTGGTAGTTACTGATTCCTAAGGCTACAAAGCTGACAGTTATTCTAGGAGGCCAGGTGTGTGCCTCTAGACTGAGGCCACTTGGACCTACCCTGTCTCTACCTTTGCTTATTTTCAGGTTGTTTACTAGTGAGAAAAGGTGCTGCCAAATTGCCTGAGCTCACCAAGCAATCTCCTGCTCTCAAGAACTCCAGGAATGCTGTTATCAAAACCTCAAATAAGAACTACATGCAGTTTAAGAACAACAGAAGGAAGAATTATTGCATCCAGCAGTATAATGGGCTGAAGCAAATCCATCCCAGTACTGGTTCTTTATAAAGACCATTAACATCATGACCTCCTTTAGCAATGACATTGAATGGACCAGTGGAAATGATAGCAAGCACAGGCATACTTGTCCATACTTTTCTGGGAGTTGGGCTCCACTGCACACCAGTAGCTGACCAGGGAGATGCCTAGGTATGCCATTTCAGAGCACCAAGGACAGATGACAAATATTGCCATTTCTAGTGGTGTGCTTTTCCTCAATCTGTTCCACACTCTGGCAGAACTTGAAGTAAACTTGAACTCACCTCGTGACAACATGCTTTTTACTCAGACAACATACTCTTGTGCCTTTGTCTGAGCTGTTTCTATAGATTGATTCTGAATTGACTTTTTGATAGAATAGCAGTGACAGGCTATGTGAAAATAAATCTGGCTTATACAAACCAGGCCATATCAGCTTGTGAGAAGTTACAAACCATTATGACTTCGGGCAGTATCCAAAGCAGCAGACAAAATTTGAGTCAATTCTCCTATAATCCCTTATACCATGAAAGGCTTAAAGAGGGATCTTTAGGTTATTTTGTCCATCTGCTTCACTACAGCAAACAGTATGCATATAATTCCAGACAGATGCAATTCAACTGTTTCAGAAGGCATCCAACAAGAAAGATACCTCAACTTCTATAGACACTCCACTGCTTTGTTATCCATAGCATTATTTTTTTCCTAGCTCTAAGTGGTGCCCTTTACTGTAATTTCAGCTTGAAATGCTGCTGTAATTTATGCCTGAAATGATCTGCTGTTCAGGTGATGTAATAGAGATAAGTTCAAATTCCAAACATGCTCATTAAGAAAAAGCAGGCCCAACTCTACCCAGTGCCGCATCTTAACATTTCATGGTATACTGGCTTCACAACAAATTTTAGAGTCTGAAGAGTAGCTATAGCTATCAGTGAGGTTTAACCAATGCAAGGTAATAGAGGACTTAAAGAAAATACAGCCAGACTGAGATTCAGTTCAAAATCTCTTACATTGTCAGGAATCACCTTATTCAATAGTACAGCTGAATCACTGCTTTCTTTAAAGATGCCATGGCTCCCCAACCCATGACCACAGAGCTGCTTTTCTGGTCAGCCTGAAGTGTTTATATGCTTTTCTGTTGATCTCCGATCACAATCAAGCTATATGTTACCCTTAAACTTCTATTAAGTTAGGAATGGTCTGTACATCTTAGCTAGCAACACCATATCCTCAAGGCACTATGAAACTAAAAGCAACCCCAAGAACAGGCTTTAGCATATACCAGATTATCAGTACCACAGAGATGCAGACAGTAGCTTCCTTGTGTATTCCTTCCCACTCACATATCAGAAGGTAAATGTAAGCATTCAACATGTAAGTAAACCTGTAATTGGTTACACCAATATTATCACTGGGCATGTAGAGCTGGATGTTACTACACAGCTGCATGCTTGCAATGTCTTGAAAGAACAAAGCAATAGCATTTTATTAACTGCATACAGTGACAGGGCTTGGAATTTTGCTGGAAAACAACATCTCATGTCCTAGAAAACTTTCAACTGATTTTTTTTTGTTTGTTTGTTTAAAAAAATTTGATAGTCCAAATGCAGTTCTGAAACAGATGCTTTCCACACAGTCCAAATAATTAGAGACTTATAACTTACTTGAGAGATAAGGTTTGCAAATGTGTTAGAGAAGAGGAATGACATAACAGTAGTAATCTGCTTAATGATGCATTAGTGGGTTTTTTGGTGGCAAGTGCCTTGATTAATCTCCTCTTCTGTATGACATATAATGATTAACAGGAAGTCCCTATACAGAAAATTGTTCAATTCCTGTTCAGATCTTCATTTGAAAATAATTATTTCCCTAGAGATGTGGCAGTTCCTCATACTGGCAGCTTGGAGTGAAAGGAAGACTTTGCTTCTAGGAAGTTCATCAGCTTCCAAAGCTGAAGTTCTAGCAAAATGCCAACTATCCCCAGTAGATGCTCTACAATGAAATTAGGAGGATGACTCAGGAAATCAGTGCTGAGCTTCTGTTCGTTTTGCCTTCTTGTTAACAGAAGCACATTAAGTACGCAGTCATTTATCGTGTACTGCTTCAGCTCCTGCTAAATGACAGTAAGGGCACTTTTACAGTTTTTATTTCCTATTTATGTTCCCTATAGTATCTTTAATTGCTGAACACACTATTCATTTGAAACATTTGTTTGAGGTATATCCATGATTCTCCTAGCTGGGCAAAGACAAGCTCATGTTTAATGTGTATAAGGTGACGCAAGATATTACAGCTGCAATGCTAGTTACTCAATCCTGATTTACCTGCAAGCCTCCACTCATTTTTCACTAACAGAGCTAGACCTCTGCATAAGTGGCAACTAGAGCAATAACAAGACAGTATTTGAGGATGATATAAAATTTTTTTTGAAGCAATTTCCTAATTTTCCTCCCTCAGCACACTTTCATTACTGATCAGTAATGAATGCTAGTAATTAATAAAGAATTCAGAACTGCAACTATGTTTTTCACCACAGGTATTCTCCCTTCGTAGAAAAATTCTTCAACAATGTAGTTGCTGAATAGACATAAATCTAAAGTAACACTTTCTTGCTATCTCAGATTTTGGTAGCCAGTACATGAACTAAATGTGCTTTTCAAGAGAAGCTGTGCACGCATCTTATGAAAACCAGACCTTAAGAGATCCAAACTGGCAGAACAAAGGCCAGCACCAAGAAGGAATACAGAGAAAAACTCTTAAGAACACTCTCAAACAGTAACAAATTGACAGTTAAAATTATATGACTACACCTACTTTGCACATTTTGTTAAAAGAAGCAGTACCTCTGTATCATATCATGAACCTGAACCCATGGTAGTTGAAAGAAGAAAGTTAAAGAGCAGAAATGAAAGTATCGCTCACAGGCAGATCTTAAGGTATGTGAGATCTGAAAATAATAGTTAGCAGAATCTAAAGCAGTTATTACATAAAAGTTGTACATTTATTAGGTAATTTCCTCTTTGAACAAAAAACATACGGAAATGTGGATTTCCCTTCCTAGAAACTGTTTACTTCCTGATACTTTAACATCCTCTGTTTTTAAAAGTCATCCACTTTTAATTATAAAAACCTCAGATGATTTGTTTTTGTCTCAGGGTTTTTGATTTTTCATTACCTTGGTTCTGGTCAAAACAAATTCCCGATTCTAGTCCTGGGATAATGATCAGACAAGATTGGAAAAGTTTGTACTTGAAACTGAAGGATGAAGTCAGTGACTTCAACTATCCTCTGTTTCAAAAATGGCTTGAAAACTTTACACAGAGAGAAGAATTTCAAAAAGTTGAAAGGTAAGTTTTCTCTACTGAATTTACACCAGAGTAAACTTTTTTTAGATTTCTGTCTTACCTCTTAAAAGAGAATGTAGAGATAAGAACATTAAATTGGCGTTGTACACAAAAATATCACAAGTAAGGACATTTGAACATCTCAGCAGAAGTATACTTAATACAAATTTAGTATTCAAAACACATTTAGCTCCTTATATTACTTTGCCTTCTACTATGGACCATCTGACACACAGTTTAAGCTTATTTGATTCCTCTGACAATTAAACAAATTTCTCATAAGGAAAATATTAGGAAAGCATTTATTTTTACAATAGTCAGATAAACTGAGCACCACAGCAGCATCGCTCAAGACATGTTTCACTTGCCTCCAAATTGCCTACTATCTGACCCCTATCCATGGAATTACATTATTCTATTGCTTGTGGAAGACAGCCAGTGACAATCTCATTTTGATAGTGATATACAAGTAAGTATCTATTTGACATATCTAATACTTTGTTCTAAAGAGCAGCCAAGAGTTGACTATTTGTGTCCAAGTTTAAACACAACACAAAGTACTCAACTGCAGAAGGGGATTATTTTGTTTTCAAATCTGCAAAATAATTAAAATACTCGTGTACATACAGAGACTAAAATACAAGAAAAATCCATGGTATGTGCTGGCATGCTGTGTGTAAGTCAGAAATTTGACTAGAATGCAAATAATGACGTTAGTTACTCAAGGAGTCAGCTCATTTTTCCTCACACCTGCTTCCCTTCAATCTCAGGAACAATATGGTTGTTTTTGTTTGCCCCTTATCAGGAATGCTGTTGTTTAGGCCTCTGTCATAATACAATTTAACTACAGTATCCAGGCCCCTGGTTTTCAGTAATAGCATTTTATGACCAACATAAAATGTGTCCCAAGAAACTACTCTGGCTTTTTGCTTTGAGGCTGTCACACTTGTCTGCTCTGGAGCAGTAGATATACATTGTCCTCTACCAGGCACACAGCTGCCTCCATGCCTTTCCACCACAGCAGTTTTACTTCCATCTCCTCCCTTTCTAGAGCTTTCTCGATTCCTTGCCTGTCTCCCCCTGCAACTCCCAAAGCTCTCATTGCAACTTTGTACAACTTCTGCACAGATTTTCCCAGGTATTCTTTCATTCATTTGTAACAGATAGTATCCCTTTAACACAAGAATACTTGTCAAGTTTACCCATAAAGCTACTATTTGCTTGATCTTCAAATCCCTTCTAAACTTTTCGTTTCTGCTAAGTTTCCTATAAAAAAATTAGGAAACAACTGGTATTATAGTTGAGTGGTCAGAAACATGTGTTAATACATCTGTTTTTCAGTTTACTTTTGCAATCGTGTGTTCCATCTAGTATGTTAAGCATCCTACAAAGATAACTCAACCCCAATCCTTCTTTACACTAATTTACTGAGCTAATATTGATAGAAACAATTACTAAGATGTAGTTTCCTTTCAGATAACAACTGAGACAGCGGTCTTTTTATCCATTCATTAAGAAATAACTCATCTGCACTTTCTCCTCTGGTACAGTGAGTGCACGTCAGAATTCAAAGTAGAACATGTCTACATAGAGACAGTATAACAGATTTGCTGTTGTACATAGCTTTTACTTAGTCCTACGGATGTGTTTATTTTCGCTGGATGTTTTGGCTAAACAATGAGTAATCTACACCTTAAATAGCATGTATTTAAGATAATTACACCACTAAATATAACAGAAAGTAAGCAAATTCGCACCTAGATTAATTAAAGTCCACAACATTTTTAACTTGCTTGTAAGAAAACAGTTTCCCTGGGCTGGAAGGCATCCCCCTAAGACTTTACTATAGTATGTAGGTGTAGATTTGCAAATAATTTTTCTAGAGTTTGTGAGAATTCTGACAATAAATTGTGCCCTGAACCTGGCCTGTACCCAAGACCATAATCAGTGAATCAAATGCCACTGTCAAAAGCATGTAAAAGTATAAACCTACAGCTATACACATAACAAATTTAAAACTTGTAAGCCAAAACAAAGTCTTTGGTTTGGTCTTCATTCTTCTGCCAGACCTATCAATACCTTACCTACCTCTCCCACAGTCACTTCCTTTGATTAATGTCTTTTACATTGTGGTTATTCAAAGTAACCCATCTGATTGCATTGGTCACACTGAAATTGTTATTTCTTTGGGATTCCTAAGAACTATAGGTTTATCCAGAAGAAAAACAATCAAATTTATGGTAATTGCACTATCTGGGAGAGTGTCACTGCTCAGAGTTCCTGGTTAATTAGAAGTAAAATTTAATAAATGTAGTGCTAGCAACTGCTAGCTTCTGCCAGAAGCTGCTGATTAAAATATGCAAGATACATAACTGGCTAGAAGGAGTAGTGTGAATTACAGGATCAGTATATGACTTAAGTGATACATACTGAATATTTTTTCAGTGACACCCCTTTGGGATGCTACTGTTTGCTTATCTCCAAAATCCTTACTATATCTTTAATAGGAAAGAAATTACAGTGTTGATACATAAAACAAGCAATAGCTACTTAAGATTTGAAAAACAGCAAAACACAAAATGCACAGAAATCAGTAGTGAGAGCTCGTTGTTAGAAGGAAAGTATTAACTATACACCATATTTAGGTGAGTCTCTATAGTTAAGGATTGCCTGAAAAGCTACAGTCTTTTTGAAATTCAAAAGTTGCATATATATACAAGATATAATTAGCAAAAACAGTGTTTAAACATACAGTTTAATTACATCTACCCTGCACTTAGTTCACTTAGTTATATTCGAGTGGATTGCTACATTCCTTCCGTGGGCACCTCTAGTAGTGAAAATACTGTTCACAGTCACAAACACAGACCTCTGCAGTAATGTGTGAAATCTTGAGTTCATACATTTTTCACATGTCAGAATCATTTGAGAGACCTGAATCATGGGCAGGCTTCCTCTTTCCCTGTCCTAAATTTAAACTTTGGTGAAACGCTGGCTTTTAGGAAGTCAGCCATACTGGATACCCTTGCTATAGTTAGAGCCAAAACAGTTTATGAAATCAGCTACCAGCAGCCAGTAAGATTTTCACATATATTCACATTTTATTCTGATCAGGAGACCAGAAGTAGTCTAGATTTTGCATGAACTGAAATTTGTTCCCTTATGGGTTTTGTGGCAGTCTTCCTTGGCTTTGTACTTAATCTCATTAGTTTGAGTAAAAATATAAATCTTACCGCCCTGTTTTCATAACTGTTTTTTCTGTATATGGTAAGCTGAAGTACTAATCTCTCTTCTACAATTTACATTCCAGAAATCCCTATTTCTGTTCTTTTGTTGGTATTCCTAATATCTAAATCTAAAGATGACTCACCATATTTTATGAAGAACATCCATCAGATCTCTGTCATTAGGAACTTATTAATCTTTTAGGGTCTGACATCAGGTATAAATACTTAGGACTAGGTTACCAAAGCAAAATCTGTTGCATCCTCTGCAGCATGTACATCATGTTTGAGTAATATCTGTACTTTTCTGCAAGGTGACACATTGTGTTTTTTGTGACTTCACACACTTGTACCTATCACACTTCCCCCATTGAGGAATACTTGGCTATACTCAACTTTCAATATACTCTGTGGTAAGAAAACTTCTTGTTCAGGTTAAAATTGATTCCTCAGACAAGATGGCAATATACTGAAAAGGACAAGCTATGGCTGTCTTGCTCTTTGTAGTTCCCATTCCTTCCCATCATTGGCTACACCACGTAATTTAAGCCTCTTTGGAGCGTTAGAACTGCCTTTCAGTATTACTGTGGTAGAACCAGGAACTCGCTTGTTGTCTCCACTAAAGGAAAAGAGAATTGTTAAGGAACTGTGTTTTTGTTGTTGTTGTTGTTGTTTTGTTTTGTTTTGTTTTTTTTTTTCTGTTGTTCTTGTTTTTAAACTCTGAAAGGACCCTTCCAGCTATTTTAACCTTCAGTCATAATTATCAACTTCCTATGTTACAAACAAACACAGTCTTGAGACATCAATGCCTCTTAATGCTCTTGAAAGCCTGGAAAACATTACTCTTTCAGCTATGAAATCTGTCATTATTGATTCCCTTGGGTTTCCTTCAAGTATCTTTCCCTTTTTTTCTGACTCCTGAGGTAGCAAGAGTAAAACTCACTATTTGAGGGCAAATATAGCTAATCAGCAACTGTAGCTAAACTTACACATCAAAGATTTCAGTTGTACTTTCCTTCAATACTTGTACATATAATGCTGGACAAATACTCTACAAATAAGTAAAGCTTTTGTTATTCCATGTTTCAATATTATTTAAGTTATCTGTTGAAAAGGTAAATTAAGAAGCTTATTGTATAACTTGATTGTTGTAAGAACTGGGAGGAAAAAGCATTGCTTTTCTTGCTATCTTCTTCTCTCCCCCCCACCTCCACCAGTATCCATTGAGGCTTGGGATCCTCAGCATCAACTGTTAAAATAACATATTATGTTATTCAGGTTACTTAAGAACACAGAAGCACATCTGTCCTCTTCAACCCCTTAATAGTGGCTGATGAGATTTTTAAGGATGGATGAATCAGAACACTATCATTGTTCAGCAGAGAAGGGCATAAAGTAAGTCTATTTAGGGACAGAAGCTAGGAGAAAAGGCTCAGTCTTTGGAATTTCCTGCTTTACAGCAGCATTAGCTATGCTGTTATGGAACAATAGATTTGAACAGAAAAATACATTTAATGCATCAAAAAAAAAAAAAAAACCAAAGCAGGAATAGACCTAAAATGCTGTCATTCAGCATGCCTTTGCTCAAAGATACATGCTGCCCTTTAAGTACAAACTTCTGTCCACTATCACACCGTAATCCTTCCCATCCACGAGGTTTTCCATTACATCAGTGCCTATGAAAGTCTTTTTACCTTTTTGCTTTTAGGCTGGGCTCAAGATAGTTAAGTAAGATCACAATAATAGAAATATCAGCATCTAACTGAAGCTTTTTTTTTTTTTTTTTTTTTTTTTGTATGGTAGTATACTTTTGGTAAAATGCTTGTGTGTAAAGAAGCCACACTATTTGAAGAAAAATGAACAAAGTCTGAGTACTTATAGTACAATCATTTCCTTAACAGAATGCTCTACACTACATCCAACAGAATATGAAGAAAATACATTCGGTCAGTAACAACAATGCAATACTGAAATAGTGATACCAGAAAAGGATCAGTATCAGTGTGATACATCAAACTGCATATTTGTAAAATTCAAATTTACAAACCTCCAAGAATTATCTGTGTTACATAGACGGCCTCACTGGAGCAGAACTTTTGTTCCAAGGTCACATCTGTTGTAATTTACTTGCTCCAGATGAACCCTCATCGTTGGCGTATCATACACAATACCTGATCCTTCCAATATAGAAGATGCATTCAGCCGTTCCACAGTGCAACCTTATACACTGCACCCTAATTTGATATCTGAGAGTGGTCTCTAGGCATGTGACATCTGTACTGTTACTCATGTTGGTCATATATGTAAGTCTATGGCTTTTCAGGGACTAGCCCATAGGTGGAGAGCAGATTACATTCCCACATTAGCCCTCTTAGAAGGTTATTGTGCTCCACAGACCACGTGGTTAGTCGATGCTTATCAATGTTTGTTCAAATCTAAACTTTAAACAAACATACCAAACTGTTACAGCACTTGATTTTGGCTTCTTTAGTCCCTCTCTTCATTTTCATTGTTATTTGCACCTGCTGCTGTAATATCATGTTTTAGGATTGATCTCCCTGCTTTTGCTTTGCTGGTAATCTGTTTATGATCACAACACATGGGCCCAGAGTCACCTTCAAGAGTCAGCTCTCTCAAAAATGTTTGAAGTGACTCATGTTAAAGCATGACAGCTGGTGTTATTTACCTCACTGCAGACCAAAACAGTCTGACTTTGCATAACCTACAGATTTTCAAATCAAGTACAATAATTTCTTGGACTGAAACCATGGTTCTCCTGAAATAGAAAAAACCTATGCTTTAACTGAAACTTAATGTCAACCTTTCCACTGCTGAAATATCCAATTTGTCTTGTCTCATATTATTCTCAAGATCTTCTTACTAATCTATAAAAATGTAGTTGATTGTGAACTAAAAAACATTCCTCCTCTTCTACACCCATTTCATTTCAACATTTGTGACAAGACCTTAATACCTTATATCACGTATCGTTAGTACATATTGAGTACACACTTTACTTAGTCGCTGTTTTTTTCCCCTCTAAGTCATTAACATTCTTCCTTCTAACAATATTCCATTGCAGTACCTCCATGGCCATTACTGACAGCCACCAATTTGATTTACAAATACCTCAGAGGGGATCAGATGTTGCCAAAGAGACAGTAAGGCAACAGAGGGAAGCTGGGAACTGATATGAGAAAAAAGACAAAGGGAGAACAACAGAATAGAAAGAATGCAGAATATTGTTCTCAATAATAATAGAGACTAATAAGATGCATCTACCAGCACATAATTGGCTGTACACTGATTTGTCACAGCTAGTCCTCATATGCCTACTTAGACCATAAATTTTTTAGACTAAGATATATCCAGCCTGAGCTGTAAGGTCCTTGACTTTTTACATACTACTACGCCTATACTCCTTACTGTAATAATAGAAGCTCTCTATCTCTTTGTTAGAGGCTGACAAACACCTCCTAAAGGAAATGCTAGATCAGCTTATCATTTTCAACATAATTAAAGACTCAATCATGAATATTCATGTAGGATCACACTGTAAATATTCATTCCACTTAACAGAACACAGAAAAACGTGGATCTCTAAACAATTTACTATATGATCTCTACACATAAGAAGTTGGGGTGTGCATTCATCTGTTAGTGAAATCCTGAAACTAGATGGAGCTTTTCTAAGAGGGAAAATGCATGGTTGCAATCTGTTTATAAACTGCTATTTCTAAATGCAGTGTTTCATTTGGGGAATAGTTGCTGACCACGCTTGTCCAAATACCTTTGCTGCACATATACACAGAAATAACACATTGGAATTTGGCTCCTAATTACAGAAACTGGTTACTAATTTAACTATAAAGATCCCAGACCTCAAATTCCTGATCTCATGCCTACTTAACTCTTCAAACAAATGGTTCATCTCAGTGTAACTGAAAGCCATGTAATTAAGAGTTAATACCAATTATTTCTTTTCTCTAGTTACAAAGCAAATCATATCATTCAGTTGCCAGAATAATCAAATGCATTTCAGTGTTAGGTAATTAAGAATTATATTAGCAAGAATACGTTTGGTAGTTCATGAAATGCTACTTTTACCATAAAAGTTTGTATTGAGGGACTGTAGTTTTATTTATCTCTCTAAAACAGATGTGTTGTGATTAATATCTATTCAAAGCAATTCCTTTTGCATTGAAAACCTACAGTGCGAACATACAGCCCCAATCAGATGACTTACTGTGTTTCAATGACTGCCTTACATTTGCATTCATGGTTTTATTTATTTTTTGTTAAGCAGAAAGCCTGCCGCTGGGCTCGTTCAATAAAGTTTAACCGCCCTGTGCTGTTAATTGTGCTTGTGTTCCATGTGGAGTGCTGGTTTCCTTCCTTGTACCAAGCATTGAGCGGAGGGACACAATGGGCGTGTTGTGCTCCATGCAGCACGGTATGTGCCATATCTGAACGGGAGGTGTGAGCTGGCTGTGTCACCGCTGCTCTTACCAGTGCCAGTACCACAAAGCAATCAACCACAGCACTGGGGCATGCAGCCCATGGAAGCCTGGTGAAAAAGCTGCTCCTTATTATGACCTACATATTGCACAGCAGCAGTCAGACAATTTAAAGCTAGTTACGCTGAGGCTGAGCACAATGCATCAATTCCAGTCACAGAGAATTCAGTGACTTGAGGCTTTTCAAATACGTTTGCAAGTTTGATAATGCATTATAACCCATGCTATCCCGACAGTACAAAGCACGATGGAAAACGAAAACCCCTTTTAGTAGGAAATGCATACGATTACATCTGCTACTGCAAGCAATCTTTTGACTCGACAGCTACATTAGAACACGACACTAAAACAAGATGCAGTCAGACCAATGCACTCAGCCATCACTCCACGCAAGTCTCCGACCAAACCATCCCTTAAACACAAAGGTACCTGGCGAAGCTTATTTCTCGCGAGCGGTTTTGCTCGGAACAGTTTCACAAGGCAGAACCAGTCTCCGCAGAGCCGTACGTCTCCCCGGCGCCGGGATGCTCGGCAGCCTCCCTTTGTGCGGAGCGCGGCGGCACACCCTCGGCGCGCAGCCCGCGGGGTCGGCAGGCCGGGCGGGGTCGGGCCGGCACCTGCCCGCTGCTAACCGCGGGGCCGCCAGCCCCGGCTCAGCCCTCGCGGCGGGCACCGAGATAACGCCGCGGGGCCGCCTCACCTTTGCGAGACAAAAACCCGCTCGGCTGCCTGACAGCAGATATGCGGCGTTATCGCTCCGCATTCCGCCTCCGATCAGCGGCAGTCACCGGCTTGTCAAAATGGCAGCTCCGACGCGCTAACCCGCTGTCATTACTCACTCGCGCGCCCGTTTCTTCCTTGTCCTCAGAGGAGACGCGTGTTTATCGCACGGCAGAGCCCGGCGCACCGTGTCACATTGTTTTCCACCAGCAAAATGGCTGGTCCGTTCAGCACCGCCGCCGGCCCGCGGGGCTGCCCCGGCTTGCGGGAGCCATGGCAACAGCCCGCCGCCGGCCCGCCCAGCTCGCACCGCCCGGCCCGCCCCCGGCCGCGGCCCCGCTCCGCGAGGGGGCTGCCAGGGATCCGGGCCGGGGCGGTGCCTGCTGCGTTGTGTGAGCGCCTGCCGGCCCGGCGCTCGCTGGATGCGCTGGGTTTGGGCACGGGAGCTGTTTGATACGGAGAAGTACCTGCGGTAAAGCCCGGTTTAGGAAAGGGAAAAGCAGCACTAAGGTTGCTGCTTTCAGAAATGTCAGAAGATTGCACAGAGTAATCAGCTCGTGAAACAATTTTACCCTACTTAGGGTAACACATCTCAGTACAGGGAGGAGAGGAGGCAATTTTGAACAAGGTGGAACTGCTGGTAAAAGTTTAACCTGTCTGGTTGTTTTCTCTGTTCTCAACCACCCAACACAAATAAGAGCTGGTAAAGTACGCACGCTGCTCTTCAACTTAACGTTATGAAAAACATTTAAAAACATTAGAAGCATTTAAGCATGCTGTATTTGAAATGCAAAAACCGAGTATTGACTGAGAATGGTTTATTTCAGTCCCTTCCCAGCCATTAATAGTAGTTTGAGCAAACTGTGGCCATTCCTTGCTCAGTCTCACATACTGTAGGGCTACAAAAGGTTTACCAGCCCCAAACACAGTGCGCAGACTGAGCTGTGCTACTCCTCCACCCATCCAAGCCCCATTTCTGATAGTTGGCACTCATCTTTTAGTATAGTCACAAGCAGAGATCTAAGGCCTGCTATCTTAGATTTACACATTTCTTTCCACAGCATCTTTACCCTGGTGCTCTCGTTTTAGTTCCTCTTGAAGTCATTAATACTAATAACAAATAATAAGAAGAAAATTGTGTGTGGGATGCATACTTTGTGCCATGGTTACAGTCCAATAATACTTTCTGATCAGAAGACTGCTGATTTGGCAATCTGGTTCTGAAGCTTTTAGCTAGGAAACATTAAACTACTGAAGTAATTATTTACACAGAAACTAAGTATTAAAACAGAACCACTCTACAAGAATAACATTTCACCATGTTCAGTTTTTGTTAATAAGCAACATGAAGACAGTAGATCCAGTCTCTTGCTTCTCAGTACACTGACACAGTCACTGACTCTACAAAAACACTGTTCAGTAAGTGGAAACAAGTAAGGTCTCCATCACTCTGAAGTGCTAACATGCTGTGGTTATCATTATAGCACTCTCCATAGGCAGGCTGAAACATCAATTGATGAAAAAATAGAGCTGGTGAGTTTTAAAACAATAGGCTAGAGCTTGAAAAGTTTCACGATGCTTGTCCATGTCTATTTATATCACATTAACATACAGTGCAAGTTCAGTATTATAGAGAAAAGGGCTCTTGAAGTTACTTTAAAAGAACTATCTGGAGAAGACAATGAACTAATTCAATCTTCAGGGCTCAAGCACCATTTTCTAACACAGGCATATTTCCAGTTAAAAGCAATGGAGCTTTTGTCTGTGGTACATATGCAGGACCTTCAATATCTTTCCTTCTCTTTGCTAACATAGACCACTAGGGAGAAGTTAGAAGAGACTTCATTGAAGAGAAGATTAAGGCTCCAGGCCAGCAAACCTAAGAGAACCTAACCTGTTTGGGACTACTGAGAAGCTCCACAGATGTCTGAGAAAGTTTTGTTGCATCCTCTGCAAACCTAGTCCATTTTTTTTTTTCCTCCTGATAAAACCCACTTAAATCATGGCAGTAAGGGTGGGAATGAGGCAGAGTACTGCTGTCAGACTGGATAAACTGGACAAGTCCCACTGCTCAGGTGCAGTGATGCATCTGGGAAAGATACATGAAGTTGAAATGGTGGCTGCCTGTCTATAGCCATCACATAAAAATTCTAGTTCAATGTATATAGTCGTAATCCCCCTGCAATGAGTATTTAAGCACTTAAAAGGTAACCATTTGCATGCTGTGGTCTAAACATGACTGGAAATAGAACATCAGCTGGTATCTTAGCTCAGTCTCACTCAAATGGGAATTAATTGAGTTTTCTGATCTTACTTGTAGTATCTAAAGGATGGATGCTTTCTTCAAAAAACAGCTGAAAAAGCTCGCTAGCCTTCACTAGCCCATGGTCAACAGCCTTCATTTTGAGACAGAAATAACAAGCATTATTCTTAGCCTTATCTAGAGATACTGTATCAGTAGCGTATTACTCACCACTGTGATTTAGCCCTTCCTGCCATTTTTCTTCATAAAGTAGTTTCTGGATGTCTTCAGTAAGCTTCACAGAATAGAAAATTATACCTTCAATAAAGCAACAACACAATCTTATGACCTTCAATCAATTCTGTTTGCTTATATTTCATTAAAATTCTATTATGAAAAATAAGTTTAACTTCAGCAACTTCACTGAATCCAAAATAGTTTTAAAAGCATGATCTGTAACAAATAAGGGGTATTGACATCCACTGACAGGAAATAGCAAAAGAACAGACGCTAGCAAACAACAAATTATATTAAAGCTAGCATTTTATTTTCTGCTTTGCTGTAATTGTTCTCAGATATTTTCCCATTAGCAAAATATATCTGCTTATTCAGTCCTGAACATCATTTGAAATTACAGATCTTTCAGAAACTCTTTCCGTTTCTGTAAAAAGTCAATATTATATTTAAATTGAAAGCTCTTTCATAAAGGCAAAATTGGACTGCTGTCACCATCACCAAAAATAAGGCATGATTTATTAATCAAAGAATGAACTCCTCTATTGTTGGTTTGGTTTTTTTTATTATTATTTTTATTTTAATTGGTCATTTTGCTTAAACACAAAATATAAACTGAAACATAAACTAATAAACATAATTTTGTCCAAGGATGACCACAGGCCTGGAAAAAATGTGATGTCCAGTTCCTAGGTCATCAGTATCAATAACCACTTGAGGCACAGTCTTCAGAAGAGCATACAGGAGTTCAGACATGTCAGGCGCTAATTTTATCAAGGGTGAAGCTTTTAGCTCCTCCAGCTAGCTGAACATGGAGTTCAGCTCCAGCTGTTGGCTTTGTACTTTCAAGTTCTCACAAATAACGACTGACCAACTTTTATACTGTTTGTTCAATGAGATATTTGGCAAAGATATTGATTAGAATTCTAGGTAGGTCGTACAGAGTAATGAGTTGATATGAGTTGAAAATGTGAGACATATTTAAATAAAAGTATCAAAAATGTATTTCAGAACTGTTTTCTAGAGAGTTTTGGGAAAAGTTTTATCACAACTATATCCCTGTTACATAGTTACCCTTTGAGACATGTTACTTACAGGAAGTAGTAGAGGCATATAATAGGATAGAAGAGATGAGAAAAGTAACACTGATCTTCCTAAGAATCAAATATTTAAAAGTATTAAAGGAAACCCTGAAGCCCTTTTGCAATTAAAGATGAAAGTGCTTTAGCCTAATAAGACTAGATCCCTGCAGTATTGTTATATCTTACTGCAGTGCTAGATTTTATTGAAACCCTCGAGCAATTTCCACACTATTTTCTCTCCCATTATCAATATTTTACTTTTCAATATAATTTCATTCAAGGGTAGCACATAAGGTATGACTACCTATTCTCAAATATAGAATCTGACTAAAATTATAATAAACACTTTTTTTAAAGTCATTTGCAGATATAGCTTCCAGTTAATTAAAATACAGCTAAAACTAAAGATGAAATAGATTAAAAAAGAGGTTCATTACTTTCCTTTCTTATTTGTTTGGTTATCAACTACTTTGATTAACATATCATTCATAACAATATCTGTCTAATTTTTCATCACTTCAAGTGACTTTAAAGTACTTATTCCAACAAAACATCTCACATTTTACAGTAACTTGTGTAGATATTGTGGTCACAGTTCCTGTGAACTGCTATGAAGGAGTGTTCTGTTTCCAGTTCTTTAGGGCAATTCAGAGAAAACAAATGTGAATCTGAGTTCATAAAGAACCACGCTCACCCAAAAATTAGTTGTTCATCTCTAGTTTTAACAGAAAATAACATTTTGTTTGACTTCCACATGAGCAAACATTGTAAAGTTTATCCTGCCATTTCTTGAAATACTGCAGATACATCAATTGTAATCTAAAGTGAAACAAAAAATGAGAAGCAGCCACCGAAATACATTGCACTTTTAGAATATACTGAGTACATTGACAAGACAGTTAATAGTTTATAGTTTTAGACAGTTTATAGTGAATAGCCTGATCAATTTATAGTTAAAAGTCTTCTAGTCCTGACTGCGCCATGTACAGACAGTTGTATTAAATACTTATGTTAATTCATAGACTTAAACAGGAATTCAGATTAAGTCAATTTAAATTCCAAGTATCATTCCTCGCCATCTAGTTTCCAGCACTACACAAAGTGAATTTTGCTCTCCATCCCAAACTGCAGATACCTACAAGACTAAGTGAGCTCCTCTAGTCTGAGCAGTAATGCTATCAAAACCAAAACTGGGCCAATCTCACACTAAAAGGGCTGAAATTTTAAGAGATTACAACAGAAATTGTACATGAATATTTCTCATATACCGCTATAAGTTATTTGATATTTTTCACTCAGTCTCCAAGACTTTTCTCTTCTCTCCCCATTTATAATACAGGAACCCCAAACACTCACCATTTCCATTTTTATATCACCTATGATCTAAAAGCCTTATTCTGAGCTCTTAGGCACAGTTCTCCCAAACAACAGCTTCCCCCTGTCCCAAGCAGTTCTTACTTTTCCTTAAACTGTTGCTGAAGATTTGCAGCCACTTCTTGGGAGAACAGTTCTCTAGCTTCTGCTATAATGGTTCAGGCACACATATCCACATTTGGCAGTCCATTACTGTCTTTCCTCTGTCCCTTCGTTATCATTTTTTTTGCACCTTATTATCACTACATTTATAGAATACTCTTTCATACTCTACTAATTAGAGCATGCATTCCTTTTCTATTTGAGAAAGGACACTGTAACCTTTAATCAAGTAACGAGCGTCAATTGTGAGAAAAAAATGCATAGGAATGAGAGTTTACTGGTAAAAAAGCAGAGTAGAATAATGGATTTTCAAGTGTTGCCCACAATTACTGGCAAAAATACTTTGCAAAAGACTTCTAGCATGTCTGGAGATCCTCACTGATCTCACTTCTGGCTTGTATGAAACAAAGGCCACCTCCAAAAATAAGAATCAATTCAAACTTTTCTCTCTTTACTTCACAACTGAAAATGCACAGCTGAATCATGTCTAACTGTTCTATATACACATTATATTATATATTACTTTATCATATGGACATATATGAGATCAAATTACTACTATACTCATTTTTCCCCTGTAGCCTCAACCTCTTTGATACTCCTAGATATTTTCATGTTTTTCTATTCCATGCACTACTGTCCAGAATACTGATCTGTTTCTTAATACATCTCTACCCAACCTAGTTTTTTAAAATTTGACATAGGAAAATAAGAGAAAAAAAATTAGGAAAGTCAGCCCCAACTGATCTTTCTTGCTCCTACTTCCTCAGTCCCAGGCCCCATACTTTCCACATTTCATGATGTTCAGGACCAGATGATAACCAGTTGACTAAAAATAAAGAACACTTTCCAAGACATACATACTCACAGCTCTTAACTACAAGAATAAAAATAAAATGTTCTTGCCTGATTAGATTGGTCTATTAAGTGATAGAAAACTTGTTGGGCTAGTTCTATCCACCTCTCATACTCCTCGTTACTAACTAAAGTACATTTTAAAGTTTGTCCTTCCTTACAGATTAGGATTCATACACCTTACATACAGGACTTTGATCTCCCACACAGTGCTCCTAGAAAAATAGCTATTAGAAACCTAAGCTTAAAAGAATCTTAAAGAAATACCATCAGCTATGGTGCTTCAGATTTCAGAAGCACAGAAAATCATCAGTAGCAAATAGGTACAAAGCTAGAAAACAGACTATTTTCTGAAATTCTTGAAAACCAGGAAGTTTAAAATAAGCTCATTTTAAAGTGGGCTTGTGTTGTCAATTCTGAGAACTTTGCAGCCTCTCCATATGCTGGATGAGGTCACAAATGATTTCCAAAACACCTCTGACAAAGTATAAATACCATAGCAGAGAATGTCTATGTCACATTAACATGTCTGCCTGGCATAGCTACAATAGCAAACTTGATAAGGTACCTATCAGCTTATCCACAGCATTCTTTTCATGAAGAGGTCATTTCTTCTTTTGTTCTACAAAGTGAAGCAGTGCCAAAGCATTCCAGAACTGATTTAAACAAATAATAGCACCATCTACCTCTGCTAAGAAATTAACAGTCTGTACTTTTTTGCTAGCTTAATTATTTTCCTTAGAATAATACATCAGGACTTCTGCACATCACTTGCATAACATGGCTTTTGTCCTAGAAGTGAATCTACTTATTGTGACTTCCAGATTCCAAATTCCTACTAGCTGTAGCTATGATTAAGCTTCTCAAAATATGCTTAACATTTATTTCCTACTTTTTCTTCAATAATTTTCAACTTCATTTCAATTTTTGGTCTTGAAGGGTGCTGCATACAAAGCAGTAGGTATCAAATAATGACAAAGGACTATTTAAAATCTGCTGTCAGTTTACCAAGCACCTCACATTTAAGGAAATCATTTGTTACAGAATCTTAGAACTAGACTTGGCACTAAGAGGGAAGCTTGAAACATTACAAGAAAAACAACTCAGTAGCAACACTAATCTTCACCTGTATTAGCCTGCAGTGTGGCCCTACATCAAATAGGACTAATAGCATTCTGGGCTGAGTTAGGATGAATATTTCCAAGAGGTTGAGGCAAGTTATCCTTCATCTACATTCAGAGATGGGGAGGCCACACCTGGTGCGCTGTACCAGTTCTAATCTCTCCAGATATCAACAATTCTGTGAAAAAATAACTACTTAAGTTTTGGCTTTTAAATAAAGATCTTGATTTGTTGCTCTCTGACAGAAACCCACAAAACTTTGATTTTTCCACAGAGGATTCCACTTAGATAATCAGAAACCTGAAAGACAGGATCAGAAACTGCAATGTAGAAGTGTTTGAATACCAAATTATCCTAGTATTGAGTTTTTAAGGAGGCAGCAGTGATGAGTATGCTCAGCACCACTTTCTGAAGGAAGCTGCAAATGAAATGTAGTGTGGGAGGGAAAGAACTACTGTATTCATACACAAGAGGAAAGATAAGACATCTCAAATATATTCATGATTTAGAAGCTCCTATCACAGATGTTGTTTCCATAGCAACTAAAATACTTCAAAGCTGGGCAAGGATTTTAAAAGGACAGCACCACGTACATTAAATATTAAAAGCAGATACTGTCTATCAAATGATTATTTGAGATTTGGACCAATGAGCTTGCACAGTTCATTAGAGTTACTCTTTGTTAAGAAGGTAAAATCCACTGAGTGATCTACTAAAAACAGGATGGAAATAGTGAAAGAATCACAATAAAACACACTGGTACATGACATCCTGTTTTACAGCTCTTCTGCAGGCTAAATCCAAGATGAACAGTGCACTACCAGTTGATGCAGTTCTGCTTAGCACACTCACCACCAAAGATGGTATTCAACATAATCTCTCTCCTTGAATAGAATACATGGCATATGTGAGCTCAGGAAAAAGCAGAATAGAGAAGGCAAGAAGCAGTATGCATGGAACTAAGACTAAGCTCAGGATGATCCAACTAATTTTTAATATTTACCTTTTTATCACTTCCCTGTTTATGTAGATGAGATATTCAGTATAAGCCAGCTTTTTCTAGATAAAGCAACAAAACACAACAGAAAAACAAACAACCCAAAATAACACATTACCAAAAAACCACTCATACTATTAAGAATACTTAGCACTAGACAAATGCTACAGAGAAAATGTACTTCAGTTTTGCTGGATCAAGACCTTTATCAGTCTTTTCAACAGCAGATCATTGTTGTTGCTGCTGAATGTTGACTGGCATATAACAATTAAATGAATACCTTCACCTGACAACCCCTATGTGGATAATTCACCCATTTATTATCATTTTTGAGAAATAAAACATCATAAGCATGTAATCTATTTTCCAAACTCAAAGAATGTCTCCTATAACAAAGGCAGAAATATGTTATGAACTGTGTGTTTTCTACACTGCACCATACTACATCTGATGCACTATACAACTTCAGAATTTAACAATATAAAAATATCTTTGAAAGAAAATTACATTTCAAGTTATTTAGCCATTTAATAAGGCCATATTTGTCGAGTCTCATTCACACACAAGAGAAGGGACATGGTCAAAGGAATACAGAATGACAAGTGTCTACCTATTTCAGCTCACTTATTCAAGAACTGGATTGTGAGGACTTCCATGCATATCATGAGAAGGAAACCTCATAGAAGATCAGTCTGAAGGTACTTCTCAGAAAGTTGTTAAAAATGCTCTTGGACTCTTCATAGCTGTCCTATTCGTATCTAAGGAGCAAAACATATTCAGTATACTATTTTCAAATACCTGCTTTGGTGTAATGGTATTTTTAAATGTTGTGCTGATAATCGACAGGGAAAGTAAACATGTACACCCGAACCATATCAACTGGTTCTTTCCTCAGTTATATTTTTTTCAAGTACCTTATCCTCTTAGAAGTTAGTGCTATAGTATTCATGCAAGAGGTACAGTACCTTTAGGAAAAATCCATAGTAGTCCAGCACTGTATAAATGAATAAAATTCCTGCACTGTATTACTAGTTTTAATCAGCCACAAGAATAAAATAAAGAAAAGCATGACTTTTTTCTCGTTCCCCCCAGTGAAGAAAAGGATGTAGGCGGAGCACCTAATTGACTCTAATTATTTGTTAAAGGTCAGGGTTAGCTTTTACCAACTGCATGAGGAAGCTAAATATCTGTCACATCTCTGGAGCACAGTCATGAAACTACCAATGTCTGAAGCACAAATAAGCTTTGGCTAGGACTCAAACTTGGCTATATTTAACAACACAATACCTTTTTAAAATAAGCAAATTGTAAAACACTAGATAAATTTATGCAAGATACCTTCATTGCTGAAAAACTTCAATGAAGACTACTGTTTGGCATTTGCTACGTGGTTTGGTAGTATGATTGCTACATTTGAGGAGGGTTTTTTTTTTTTTTAAAGCACCTAAATCACAGAATTCCCACTCAGTTTTGAACTCCTTTGGAAAATTTTCAGACATGCATTTTAAAGTTTTGATACTACAAACCTCAGTTTAAACAAAAACTGTATACAGAATGTAAAGGGCAGATGGGCTGTGTAAAAAAAAAAAAAAATGAAAGGGAATTTCTTGCCAAAGTCTCAAGAAATACCCCTTCGAAAGACGAAAATAATCTTGTCACATTATAACTGTTACTGTTGTTGAAAAACACAAAGTGAATTTGATATCTGATATATTACCAGGATACCTAGTTCTTCAGGAAAAACTCTTATTTCCCTTGCGACGTTTTCTGTACATAAAGTGAAATAGAATTTCCAGTCTCGAAATACACTTACTGTCTTTCCACAAAATGGATGAGGCTACTCAATTCCAGGCAGTTCAGTTTTAACCTCAGAATTATGACAGAAAAATTTACTTGTCCATATTCTCCTCTTAATTAGTTAGCTTTTTCCTAGAAAATTCCTAAACAGACTAAGAGGTTAAGCAGGATTTCCCTTATCTAATTTTAGACATCTACTATATAATCTAGCAAAATATGGTGGTTTTTTGCAGTTTTCTAGTCAGTTAACAGGGTACCACAGAGAAATTATGCATAGAAACAATTTTGTTTTTGAAGTGTAAATAGTTAATGGGCAGGTCTGCCAGGCATTTCTGCAGCAGTTGGTTTTAATGCTATGAGCTCTAGCACTTACCTACACGTATACTCAGCACTCAAACAGTGCTGGGATACTACAGTGGAAAACCAGGAGTTTCTTGATGCTGAGGAGTTGTGCGTCAAGGGTACTGTTACAACCACCCAGATATTTTCATTCTCTGATATTAAACAATATCACAGAAGTAGAGTGACAGCACTGGAGAAAATGTCTAGTTTCCTCATATACATTTTTCTAGTGAAAATACAAAAAGCTTAGGATCTTCAGAAAATAAACATTGTTTTGATTAGTAAGACTTCAGGCTAATAAAATGGGGAAAAAAATAATTATTGAGGCTAGTAATCTTTGCGCATAACGTTATCAGCTTTCCTTCCTTTTTAGTCTAAGTGCAGCACATAACTGCACCATACAAGCTTCACAGGGCATTCTGAAGACCGCCTCATATTTTTGCAGAAGTTAGCAAGAAATAGTTTGCAAAATGATATTCCTGAATGGAGATATTTCACCTTAGTTCCCCTCAACAGAGGCCCAAAGAGTTTTTTTTTTGAATCAATGCACAAATATTTTCAATTGGAAATCTCGATAGTCACACAAAATAAATTAAAAAATAGCATAGATTTTATCACTGAACACTTTTGACAATTTTCAGTCTTTACTGAGCATTTTCATTCCTCATTTAAAGCTACAATATTTACGTTCACTTTAGTCTCAGTATAACAACAGTAAAGATTAAAAGGCACAAAGGTGTATGGTTTTTTTCCTGCTCTAGCTTCAGCACAGTGGCATTGTACACACAATTATTTTGTGATGGACCTGTAACTTTTTCCCTAACAATTTAGAGTTGCCAATAACTTATTTGAATTTTACTGAATGCATCTAAAAATGAGGAAGTTATTTCATTTGCCCCACCCCTGGAGGTGTTTAAGGCCAAGTTGGATGGGGCCCTGGACAATCTGATCTAGCTCTTGATTTAGCAACTGTAGCCCTGCCTGTGTCAGGGGGCTTGGAACTAGGTAGCCTTGAAGTCTTTTCCAACCCAAGACATTCAATGATTCTATGATTTCATCTCTACTTCGCAGGAGGGCCACAAAACAGGACTAGCTAGAAGAAAATCTTTTTTTTAAATAGCCAATTATCATTTTAGGGTAAGAGAGAAAGATGCATAAATGAACAGAAACTGGAAAACCAATGAAGTATGTGGTTTTCCCAGGCAAAACCATTTACCATTTTTACTAACATCCCAAATGTTTTACGAGGTATGAAAATATTTGCTGTGTAAATGCATATAGTACCTATTTATATGTCACGATATCAGTGATGTCGTAAGTACCTTATTACATCAGTGTTTGAATCGTTTTTAATATGTATTCAGTCTATTCTTTTAGCTAATTAGCACTGATGTAGCTCAGGATTTCTAGAGACTGAGATTGAATAACTTCAAAACTACACACCTGATGACGAATTAAATGAGAACAACATTGCCATATTAAGTATTTTGCATTTTTGACACAATGGGAAAACATATTAAACAATTTTGAGTCACTGAAGCAGGTATAAGGCAAGCAATTTTTCAAAAATCATCTTATGGGTCAACAACAGCCACATCAAGGATTCTCATCTTTCTGGATATTCTATCTTTTTTTGATCCAACTTTTCCAGACAATCCTCAACATCATTATAACAGCACCACTTCAGGTCCCTCCATCAGTCTTTATAGTGGGATATTGTACAGCTTGCACTATTATTCAGTCAGCACACTTCTTCATTCCGGACAGTCCTTACAACAGACAGAAAAAAATCTTATTACATCTTAATCTGGAGGACAAATCCAAGTGTTTTTCTTCCTTTTAATTATTTATTGAGTTATCAGAAAGCCTGATGACTTGTTTCTTCTTCCTCCTTCAGGCAACGTACTATTATTATTTTGAACCAGTGAAAGATTGAGTTCCTCTTTTTAAGGTGTTGAGTTTTTAAACCACTGGCCAAAGTCAAAACTGAAGAAATGTTCAAGCTTCTAAAGAAAAGAATTTGCAGTTTTCAATATGTTCAAGGAGACAGTAATTTTTAATTCAAACTGAAACAGAATTCAGTTTCTCACATTTAGGAGCACACAGCCAGTTTGGATTTAAACAGTTATCTGTAGGCTGCATTACCAGTTCCCATTCTGATGTGCAGATCCTCAACTGCAGGAGTCTGACTTTAAATTCAAGGATACAAGTAGAAAACATAACATCTATTATGTCTTTTTTCCTCTAAAACGTACAAGAGTCCTTTCAGTGTGTGGAAATTCAAAGAGAATGAAAATTTTATTGCCTGTGGAATCATTCATGAGCTCTGAATAAAGACAAATCCTAGACACCTCCTTGCATATTGCTTCTTGTTAGGCAATTTGATTTTTAAGTCTTGTGATATCAGGAAAATAAATGCTAGTGATTCAGTCTCAAGGAAACAAAAAATTTGGTATATTTTCATAGTTTGGAGTTAAAGATATATTCCACACCAACCATTTTTGATGATTCTGTATAGAACTTCACTTACATCCAGTTATTAGTAGAGCTTACTTTTAACAAGTACTTGAGTTGTACTATCAAGTTTTTGATCTGAATGTAATCATGGAATCCCCAGAGTATATGCTGATGAATCAAATTTATTCTCTTTCTATTGAAAGCCACTGAAAGGGAAACAATATAAAAAGCATGATTCAAAGCATTAAAAAAAATCTTTAAAATGACAGTATAGTGATTTTTTTTTTTTTTTTTTTTTTTTTTGCCTTTGAGAAAAGCAGCTTTCACAAGCCTCTAGAAGGTAATATTCACTACATGAACCTGAAAGTTTCCTTCTTTCAGATTTAGGATTTATTCAGAAGTAAGAAAATAGAGGGAAAAAATTATTCCAAATTTATGCAATGCCATGTCCTTAATTTGAATAAGTTCTTCTGCTGAAATAAAAGATATAAAGCAGAAAATGTTTATTTTGTGTATTTTGCCTTGTTCAATAAAGAGGGTGGTTTTTTTGTTTGTTTGCTTGTTTTTTGTTTTGCTTTCCAATACTTTTCATTAAAGGGCTGAAGTTACAGATATTTGATCTCCTGAGTAAAAAAAAAAATAATTTTCAAAGTGCCATGAAACTTTGGGACATATTCAGGAATGACATAGCTGAATTTTAAGCTGCCAGAACTTTTATTACCACATTTTTGTGATGTATAAAAGGCCACAACTTTTAGGATTCTTCTCCATTATTATTTTTTTTTTTTTTAAGTGATAGAGGCAGTAATTACATCAATAATATCTGCTGTAGGCATTAAAAGTCAAGACTGTGCATTATAGACATTTTCATAAGCCATCAGGATTAGTGTTTGAGGATTATTCCAGAAGTGGCGTCTGCTCAACTAGAAAAACTACGAGAATTTTCATATCTCATGATAAAAGCTTTTTAACTGTAATTAGCATCTACCATCAAATTACTGATAATTTTTTTTAAGAGAACAGTTACTTAGTGACTGATTCCAAACTGTCAACCATTTCAAGATAATACACTTGTTTCCAGCCTCCAAATAAACCTTGGTCTAGCGTTCCATGCTGACATGAGATTCTTTTCAAAAGTGCTGAGAACTTGCACTTATCTCTTCTTATGTTGTAATTGGAAACCTAAATTTACAAGAGAGCTGAATAACTTTGAGGCCATTGCAAGCATTTTGCCAAAGGATCCTCTACACAATTGCTCTACTGTTATCAGGGCTCTTTCACTTCAATCCTGAAGCACAAAAATTGTTAAGAATAACACCACATCAAAGTAGTTGTCTGACTATGGACTAACCGTATCAAAAACCAAACCACCAGATCAAGTCGCAAATAAATTCTGTTGGAAAGAGCTAAATCCTTTTCATCTGAGATGCACTCACAGGAAAGCCAAGGAAATCACTATATTTCCTAATGACTTCTTTGTCCCTTATTTCTTAAGCATCAGACCTAGTACAAAATGTATGGAGCATGAGTGGAGCCACTTCATCTCTCCTCCATATCCCTCCAATAAAACAATCGCACCCCAGGTTCCAGCACTGGGACCCCAGTGACCAAGCCAGCTTTTCAGTATTTGTATTGAGAAGCTGAAAGGTATTAATATATATGCTTTAAAAGCATTGCTGAATTAGAAGCCAGCAGAAATGTGGCAGCTGCAGCCATCCAGCTGTCCTCCTGTAACTTCCAGTGAGAAATGGAAAACATTCAGAACTAGGTTATTGGCTTATGGACTCCTACATTTGTAAGAGGTCTGAAATCAGAAGTGGTTATACCTTATGTTTCTGAAACAAGCAAAGGCTCATTGGTATTACCAACACCCCAAATCTCAAAGTAGACAAATTCCCAGTTTAGTAGGTATGTATCCTTAATAATTACTAGTATTTAAAGTAATGAAATATCTTACTTGAATTAGTCAGGCAGTATTTCCTTCAATATTTCATAAAAACAATCTATCAGGTCACACTGGTAAGATCAACCACCAGCATATCAATTTATAAGAGTACAAATGTTCTGGTTGGCTGGTTAATCTCCTTTGCTGCCACCACTGACCCTCATAAAGCAGCAAAAGATGAGAACGACATACTTGAAAATTAGCAAAGGTGTCATACATTAAATGTGTTGTGATTTTCTGCAGCTAATTCTAGTGTTTGAAAGGTTAAGTGGCAGGAGCATAACCTCACAGCAATAAATAAGGAATTTTCAAGGAAGCCAAGATCTATCAAAAAAAAATTCAAGCCTTTGAAGTGCATCGTTATTTATCTTCTAATCACCCAATATAGCTTATTCCAAACTTGTGATCTTTTAGAGCTCTAGTTGTTTCAGAGAAATATCCATTCATTATTAGCCACATACAGAGGAGCACATATCCATTTATATCAGCCACCTTCAAATGGACTCCAGTGAGTATCTACTTTTAGTATACAATTTCCCAAACTTTTCCTCTTGAATTACTCCTGCAATCAGAACTAAGTTTCAAAATTTTTTGCCTGGGTCTGGCAGCCACAGTACTATATTGAAAAACAATATGTTAGTTTATGCTCATAGTACCCTAAAAACATAAAGCCAAATATACAGTCTCATCTTTGATATTTGGAACACCACAAATAGAAATTATAGACAGAACTGTAGGATTTGCTTGGTTATCAGTGATGTCATCCATTCAGCAAATTATATAACCACATACTGTAAAATCCCAAATGAACGAGCAGATTTCTATGTTTTGGAAGAAAATTGAATTTCACACTTTGTCAGTGATTTAGCATTCATTGAAGGTCTATAGACAAAGCGATATGTACCTTCATGAGACTCATCAGTTCAATTTATATATAGTCTGTTGAAAGTCTGGCTTGTGAAGAGCATACTTTGGAAGAGAACAGAAAAACAACTCAGCTTCTTCTAAGTGCTAGGGTTTCCACCTACAAAAGATGCTAGAATTAGCACTAACATTTGGTTAAGTTATAGGTAGGAGTCCTGTCTGGGTAGCTAGCTAGCTCAGTGTATAGAAAACTGTATGAAGAGAGGTCAGTTTTTGGTTTGCTAAAGTCAGAAGAACCCATTATGAATGGGTTCAACCTGAAGAACAGCTAACAGCACGCTAACTTTTCCTAATCTATGTCAACACAATTAAGATAGTTAAGCCATTTAACACTTCAAAGAAGTTAACCCAATCCCAGTGTATTTTTCAAAAATTCCTTTTAAAAATGAATTTGACAAGTATTCTCCCTCTGCTATCCCTCAAAGCAGTAATATTTCTGTTGCCTGTGCTAGGCATAGTCTGTGGAAAGCTCTCAGAATAATGGCGGTATTTTTAGTCACATTGTCCTTATTTATTTGCCACACTTCTTCATTACATTTTATTAAAAATAACAGTTGTCTTCAACAGAACTTGAACAGAGTCTTATTATAATACTCTCCAATGATTTTTTAAAAGCCAGATTATCATCCTTTTGTTTGATTTTGTTTGGTTTTTTTTAGACATAAGACAAAGAACAGGGTAAGAAAATTCTTACACTGCTGTTAATTTTAACCACTTTATCAATTATGAGCTGCCATTCAAGTTAATCAAGGGATTCCATTATTATTATCATTAGGTTAAGAGAATGAAATCATTGGTACTAGTCAAGATATAAATAGCTGTGGCATAGCTGAAAGCTGACACAATCCTAAAGCATGCTTGCAAACGCTTGTCTTTTTTCCAATCAGATAACCTAACTCTCCTAAGAATTCTCACATATCTACTTTAAAAAATTGCAGTCCTGTAATGAAATTTAAATTATTAATATACCAGAAAGCATTCGTTAGATAACCTACACTCACAGTCATACTGTTCCATAGGTGGGAGTTATAAGAAATACTTGTCAATTAACATTGTGAATTCCAATTTTTGCTCTGCATCACTTCCAGTACTTCTTAGTAGTACAGTTATTTTCTAAACTGATAGGGCTAATGAAGTAACAAGATTTGGATCTAGAATGACAGTAAAACATATGCACAACTGGAAAAAAGCATCCTGTATGACAAACGTTGTCTCCAGTTCTTATCTGTGCAAAAGTACTTTTCTTGTACCTTACCCAGTGCAAGCTTTTACCCCTTAATTAATGAGACACAATTTTAAGAACCGAGTTGTCCTAGGTATTATTGTAGTTAACTACGTTAATTATTGAACTGAGGCAGAAAAAAAAAATCCACTCTCACAGCACTTCAGTTGAAGAGTATTTGCGAATGGGAAGAGTATTTAATCTGCATAACAGCTGTATCTAAGTCTTAGTTAGTTTACACTGGACGCCACTGCAGCCTGTGCTACCATATGAATGAATTAAACTGTCTGAAAGAACTCAATTTGAATACATTACTAAAGCGAAGATTACATGGACTGAAACATCACAAAACAGATTAAATTTATCACTATAACAGTGATTGAATTTGGATTTACATTTTTCATAACTCACTTGCTGTAAAGGGAATCATTACACTCCTGGAGAGGAAGCTACCCTCAATAATCAGAAAAGGAACATTAAATTTCAGCTCCACATTTAATTTTTCCTTTAAAAGCAACTTACTTTCTTGTGCTGGTGCTCCTTTCATAGGTAGGATCTTAGGATCTTTACAGAAGACAAATCATTTTAGCCATAAGAGTTTAAAGACAATTTGAACTATAATTCTTATTTCCCCAGATAGTATAGCAACTGTTATCAGTCAAATTGAAAAAACCTGAAAACCCTGAGACACCATAAAGCTTTTACTGCTATCCAGAGCATCTGGCATACTAAATGTTTTTGCCAAATATTACCAATTAGTGATTGCTTTCTACATACTTTGCCATACGCTTATGCGCTTGAAGGAACAAGATATGTTTGGGATAGCCTAGAAAAAGGTCTAAATCTCAGAGTAAGTCACCTGCTCAACCTAGCCAGTCTTGAATCCGAGTTAAAATATCTTAATCTGAAAAGTAAAACAAATACAATACAAAACAACACTAAAAACTTTGATTTGTAGCAAACCTGAATTGTGCTTTTTAGAAACTCTCTTCTGCTCTGCAATGAAGAACAATAAAGCAATAGTATGGCTCTGCCCACTAAAATGAACCATATTCTATAGACATAAAATGGTTTTCAGTATTACTGATGCAGCCAGACTGGTACAATTTATCAGAAATATGTCTACCTACAATTTCTCATTAACACATTTTATTGGCAAGAAATATTGCTGTGGCCAGGGTCTCATCTCCACTCATGTAATTAGACTACTGAGGACACAGTTTGTGCAGGCAGTGATCGTGATATACTGTGGCCAAGATTCCTTTGTACATGGGTTAGCATGGTGAACAGAACACTGACACAAAAGGCCTTTAGTAGCTCCCCTAGTCAAGATGGATCATTGTGGCTCCCCTCCAGCCACACTAATGTTCAAGAACTTTATTATAAAGCATTTTATAATTAAGTATAGCTGCTATTTTTAAGTTAATCTCCTCACTGAAGGACACGTGCAAACAAGCCTCAGCCCACAGCAAGTTTCTGGTTCATAAAGGTGCACATGGAAATGAAGAAATCACAAAAGCTTTCAATAAAGAACATATGACGACAACCTACCCTTCCAATCATGTCTAAATGAAACAATATGTACACTTCTCAACATTGAAATACAAATATTAAGTGCACTGGAATTTGTATTTATGTTGAAGTTGTGACTCATGAACATAGTATCTATTTTGCCACATGAAACATCAGGTTCTTTGGATATTTTATGCAAACACAAAATACTTTATAAATTGTTAAGCCAATATGAACCAAGGGAAAACAACATATATAGGTATAAATTCAGAAACTTCGAGAGACAGAAATGTAACTGCTAGATCTAAGAGGGGCACAAACACATCTTTTGACATACCAATTTACTTTGTCTCAACATTTGTTTTCTATTGGCTATACAGAATTATTTGTGACATTTTCATGTAATAAATATGTTTTAGTAAGCAGCATCAAGTTGTATAATCAATATTAGATGGTTTACTACATTTTAAAAAAATGTTTTAATCTACATCTCTTAAGCACAAAGGCAGCATTTCCAGGGAGAATATCACTATGCCAGGGAAATCAGTACCTGCTGGCTGAGCAGAACGTAATACTTTCCTGCCATTCTCAGAAGTACTTTAGCACAACAACAGTTCCAAGAATTAAAGTGAACACACGCCAGGTTTCACAGCAGGTAGCCACTGACATAGCAACAACTTCAGTTCTCTACTCCCGATCCTGATATAATCAAAATCTGAAAATCTGAGCTTTTTGTGTATGTCATCACTTGAATACATGTGAGAATACATACCAAGTTAGCCTGAATAACAAAAATGGATAGTACTTCTCAGAAGGTATTGCACAGTTTCCACTTTTGTGCATATACCATCCGATTTCTCTTTACTCACTGCACAAAACCAGAGAAGTTACATTTCAGACACAAAAAAGCATCAATAGATAAGCACAATCATTTTACTATCCAGGTTCATCCCAGGTTTCCTGCAGTGATGCAAGTTTTAAGTTTGCTTCTTAGTTTTAACTGTTTTTCTACAGTGCATAATCTAAAAAAGTACAACAGTAAATTTACAGTCTGTCTTGAAACTTATCTGAAAATAATGTACTGCAACTGCCTACATGCTCTGCTGTAACCAGATATATTTAGTACACTTGCTAAAAGAATTTGAGATCAGTTCACTAAATGCAGGTTTTTCGTTTTAGAAGAAATGTTAATAGCATTCTGTATTCCACTTATACGTTTGATTTAGGACATCTCTGATGCACTGGAAAGAACTGAACTGCTGGTATCCCAACAAAAGTCTATTAAGGCAAGCAAGACAGCAGACCCTTCCTGACAAAAAGATGATTTGCTAAATGTTGTTGACAGTACAAACAATTCATTATTTCCATTTAGAGGCAATCAACCAAGCAAGTCCAGCTCATCAAAAATAAAGCTGATGTCTGATGTTTGATCTAGAAAAAAAAAATAAACAAACAAAACCTACTGAACGCCCAGGAAGCACTTCAAATTTTCCAATACATAAATACTGCTGCCCTGTTATTTAGTGCCCAAGTATTATGACACAACTGCTTTGAGATGCAGGGGAATAAGAAATGCCCTAGTCTTTAAAGAGGCAGATAGTTTAATCAAACTGATAATTAAAAAATATAAAAACTGAACTTACCCCTTCTATTGGAAAATGTTTGTGATCTACAGATAGCTTTCTTAGTAGACAGAGCAAGCATATATTCTGCAGAATTAAGGAAATTTAAGACTGTCTTTAATATTCCATAGCATTTCCACTTGGAGTTCCTCTATGTAGCTAGTTAATACTCTTAGTGTAAAAACCGCTTCTGGGATGCTAATGTTGTTTGCACTTCCCTTTACGAGACAGAAAATTAAAGATAGGCTCTTTCAAATAATGAAGTATTTGTCAAGATTAACTATAGGTCAGATTCGGTAAAAGTGCCAGTAAACTATTCTCTCTGCTTTGTATTAGGCATAAAAAAAAACACCAAACGACTTTAATGGTTGTAATTCTAACTTTTCTACCACAAAGTCAAACTTAAACACTTTCTAAAGTTTTCCTGCACACAATCTGCACAAGTATGGTAAAAATCTTTTAAAAATATATTGTAGTTTCTTGTATAGCAAGTCAGATGAGGAAAAAAGCTTTAGGAGGTCACCCAATGTTGAAGTACTGCTTTTACCATACTTGTCTTCAACAATTTTGAACCTGAAGTGCTAAGAATATTAAAGCCTTGTTATTAAAATATATTGGGAAAAGCTTGAAATTCAAACAAGTATTTTTGCTCTTCACAGTTTTTTAAAGATAAATTAGCTTATTTCACATGAAATAATATGATATTTCAATACAAAACATGATCAGTATAATTCCATACCACTTCCTTGCTAAGGAGGAAAGCATTCCAGGTAGTTAAGAATAAAAAAATATAGATTTTTGCCATATGTTCAGAGAACAATTTCTTACTCAACCTTTCCTGGAATCATCAAGTGGATTAATAATAAATTGCTCCTGAATTGTGGTAATGCATAGGACAAAACAGACACGTCTATATCAGAAATCTATTGCTATATGTCATATGAAGTGAAATTGCAGTGATCAAGTTTCAGGAAGGAAAAGTTGTTCAGTGTATTTGAGTGTCGACAATTAAAGTCACCTTTCAGTTTAACGGATACACAGTACAATTACAGAGGACAAGTCTTATAAGTGTTCTTCAATGCAGAAATATAACTCTAGATCATGGATAAACAGTTCTTAAGGTCTTATAATTCCTTTGACTCAAAAATTAACAGCACAATACTTAAAAAGCCGAAGCTTGCCCTGCAAGTATTTTTTCCCTTATCTGCATATGGTACCTCAAAAGTTACTGAAAGCTGGTTAACACAAGTTACTGCTTCCCAGGAGGTGGCATTAAATCCTTGTGGGATGCAAGTGTGGGAATAAAGTGCTCAGAACCACTCAGAGTGGCTCCACTCATGCTCCATACATTTTGTACTAGGTCTGATGCTTAAGAAATAAGGGACAAAGAAGTCATTAGGAAATATAGTGATTTCCTTGGCTTTCCTGTGAGTGCTGTCTTGAACTGACACCAGATAACTAGATGCTTTCACTCAACAGTGTAATATAAAATTACCGAAACCTGGCTCCTACAGTAAGTGCACAGCAGAGCAGCAATCTGGAAATAGCTATTCTCTAAGAATTCTCAAGCAGAAATAGCACAATATCACTCCTATTTCATCTGTGCATCAGAGGGAATCCTATGGGTTGGCTTAAGATGAAACAAATCTAGCATCTAGTTTCAATTCTCCACAGAGGTACAGAAGCCTTTGAGCTGCTATAATTCTTAATAATTCTATCCAGTATCTTGAGCTATCCAGTCCCCTTTAAATAACAATAAAATAAGAATTAAAAAGCAAACAAAAAAATAAAAAACCCAAAAACTCAGACGAAAGAAAACAACAAAGTATAACGTTGGAACTAGTTACACAGCCAACATTTCTAGTTATAGTGCTCAAAATTCCGTTTTATAATGTAACCGCAATGTTTAGGCTTTTGTATTTTCTACATACAAACCGGGGTTTCTTCTTGAATTTAGATGCTTAAAAAAAATAAATTGTCTTTTCATTTTTGCCTGAGTTAGGCTCACAGCTTGAATTTCAGAGCATGCTAAAGAAAAATATGCGTGTTTTGATCTTTCAAATGGTGATGCATGCACTTGATCATTTCTAAACAAAGCTAATGTGAAACAAGCACAGTTATGATTAGTGTACATACATGCAATTTAACATTTCCACCTGCCCCTGCTCAGTACATGGAACATTAACAAACTGCTCAACCTTACAGTGCTAACAGAGCTTCGAGTAGTGACTGTTACTATGAACTACATATTTGGTTCAAAGAGCTGACAATTTCCATGTTTAGTGGCTAAAGACACTGTTACCCATAAAAGTTTACTAACTACTGTAAATAATTTTTATTAAGAACTTGTATTGTTATAAATACTGAGGATGCATTTTCAGAAAAATTATTACTTACTACAGAAGCTTCAGGGATTTTGAATTCAGAACTTATTATGTCCCTCCCTATTTCATGCTTAGGCGTTTATCTCCTAATTGCTAAAGAAGCCTCAGAATCCACACAAAAGCAGTAGGCAGGAGCTACTGCTTGTGTGTAGGCAGCAATACTTCATCTTCTGGAAACTGAGAAAAGATTATTCCTTTAAGCACAACTTGGGAGAAAGTTTGCATAATTATTCAGTGGCAAGAACGGGAAATCCAGACTTAGAAAATATGTGGGAAGTCAAGTCCCTAAGAGCTCAAATTTAGTGGAGAAGGAACTTAATTGAGTAAAGACAAGCAGTAATCAATAAACAAAAATAATTAGTACTTTTTGTAAAACTCTAGACTGGACTCATCATTAAACATTACACCTCCAGAATCCTGACTATACAAGTGTGTCACAAGGAGGCGAGTGCCAGCATTTTCTAAGTTGAAAATCCACAGAACCTTTGATTTCATGAATGACAGCATACATCTAGTTACAACTTACTCTAAATGCATGGTGACAGAGAAATACTGGTTAAGGACATACTAACATGATACATCGAATAACTTTTTGAAAAGCATGATATTGTCACAGTATAAATTTTGGTGCATAAACAAATTACATGATTACCTATAGAAACTGATTAGAGGCAACACAAGATAACTGTCTGAAATTTGTATGCAACAAAATAGATGAAAAAAGCAAGATGACATGATGTTAAAAAAAAAAAAAAGAAGTAGGAAACTTGACATGTTTAATTCTATTCCCCATACAAGAACTTTTACTATTGAATATTACCTCCAATAGGGCCATGGCTTATTGAGCTGGAAAAAATTATCCTGGAGAATGTTTTCTTATTACAATTACTCTGCAACCACAAAGGTTTTGAGGATTGCTTTGATATTTATGTTGTAAATTTCCAACTGAATATGAATGTCAGAGCAGATGGTTTCCTGCACTGATTAAGGGTATTTTAAGTAGTGATATTTTCTGGTTACAAAATTTAAAGCTATTATTCCTGATGTTTAATAACATTTCTTTCCTTTTTTTTTCCCCTCAGAAGAAAAATATTCAGTATCTGGAAGGTCACAGGCTGTATTTGTGTTACAAATTACTTTATAAATCAACCCCAAATCACAGTACTGTAACATTTACTTTATTCCCACATCAGCTATACTCATTTTCTTTAGATTTCTAGCACAGATAAGATTTTGAGCACAACTGACTACGTGAGACTTCTCTCTAGTTTGAAGCATATTACATACGGTACATTTGCATTCTTCAGATTCAGTATATTCTTTTTTTCAATTTTTCTCCTCCTTTTTCCTGAAGATCCTTGTATTCTGTGACCTTTAATGCAGCAGTAAAAGAACAAGAAATCAATAAAAATCTCTCTGGAAGGAACCTCTACAGGTCATCTGATTACATCTTCAGCTAAAGGAAGGGGAATTTTCAAGTTGTGGCTGGGGAAGGTGCATAATACCAGTAGTATTTCTTCTTCAAACAAGTTCAGCTGAGCTCTCCATGAGCCTCAAGGTACACTAACAGGTTACCAGGCAGTAAAACAATCAGAATAAAAAGAAATCCCCACTGCTTCTATATCTCTGTAATGTATTATCTTCCCTTGTATGAACCCTAATTCATAGGCTTCATAGGCAGGATTACATTTAAGATATCTTAAGGAAGAACAGAAATCGGTACCTATAAATCATGTATCAACACTAATGTTTCTTGCTGATTTAGACAGACAGTGGAAAAAAAATCTATGACCACCTAGGACAGTCAGGAAACTTGTAAATTAAAGAACCACACAGAATAAAAAGTTGATCCACCATGAAAAGTAGGAAGGCAGAAGGATGAAGCAAGTAGAGATAGCTGAAACGATCCATTAAAGGACCTCAGATTTTTTTTTTTTTTCATGAAAATGTAATGTGGAATTTAATATAATAAAACAAAACAAAACAAACAAAAAAAAAACACCAGAAAACAGATGTGGAAAAAAGGCTGCCGTTCTTCCACATGAAAATCCATGCCTATCCCAATTTATTTTATTATTAGCATTAGTGCTTTATTTTTTTTTCCCTAATTTATTAGATTAGTTCTTCCTTCCCAAGATTCCAAAGAGCTCCTCAAAGAAGTCCCTAGGTAAATAGTCCTAAAGTAAACTGCTTTCTCAACACATTTTTGTTTAGGAGTTACTTTCATTACCCAAATCACTGCCCTTAAGTGAGCAGAATTGCCTATTTCATTTGTTAAGAAAAACAATTCTTCAAGTGTACTGAAAATAAAAACAACTCTCCATATGCTTCACAGCAGGCTAACTGCTCAGAACAAAAATCTAGTCAATTAGTAAAGGTAGTCATAGGAGACATCTATGCCCCATGCACAAGTTTCTATTTCTATTTCTAGGCCCATTCCTACTTCCCACACTGATAACTGTGATCCACCCTGTAAAAAGACATACATTTGTAATTCAGTCATTGTGCTTTAAGGCAAATGCTTCTTTAAACTGTGTGTAAAAAGAGATTCTGTACAAATTTGAAGGAAGAAAACAGTAATAAAACATACAGGGCTGTTGGGTCAACATATTCAAGAACATATTTTGACCCATAAATAGCTCCTAGGTTCAGCGCGCATAAATAAGAATTTAACTGAAGCTGCAAATTGTTATTTCAACTGTATGCTTCACATTAAAGTAATTGTACCATAAAAAACACTGAAAACACTGAAAGTTCCTACTACTTCCATATCTGATTAAAATTCTGCAGTAACAGAACTACAAAACTCGTTAATGTCAAAGATTTCTAACTGAAAATAGAATGTCTCAATAAAGCAAAATAAAAATTAAAAAAAATCAATTATAGATAAAATGCATTTTAACTTTAAGTTCTACAAGAAGCTCTGTTGTTATCCAAAGCAAGAGATTTAGATGATGACCTGCAAATTTGTTTACGCCTAGACAAATAATGGCCACCGGGAAAAGAAAGAAACAAATCTGCTGTAGCAATTGTTATGTTGTAGACTACCAGCTATGAACTCTGAAGAGTTAGGTAGCATTCATTCTAAAATGAAATCCTTTTTGTTTATAGTTATTTGATCATATGAACTCATCAGATAACACAAACAGTAACACCTTCTATTCTGACAGACTTCATTTCACAGAAAACCATCAATGTAATTAATTTATTATACAAGACAGATTAAAATAATTTCTTCCTCAGAAAGCAAAGGTTAATTTCAGTATCTGAAATGAACCCTGATTTTAATATGCAATCAAAACTACAAAAGAAAGACAGAACCTGATTTTTTTGAAAGAAGTAAATGGACTTACAGTAAGAAATTGACATGATTATCAGCATGGAACTAAGTTCTGGAAAATCTATAAAAAAAGATAACAGCTATTATAGGTCAGGTTTTTTTTAATTCCCCACAGAATGAAGAACAGTTGTTTTCCCTTTACAAAAACTGCACTTACATGTGTTGTGTCCAGAAAATCTTTACATTATTAAGTAATCTCTCACTTCCAAAGAACACCTCAAAACACTTGGAGCTATAACACAAGAATTGCAATGCTGTAACATTCAGGATACTTTTCATGTAAAAGCAGATTAAACTTTCCCCAGGAGATTCCTTATGACTCTTGAACCGATTTACCCAACAAAAAGGTTCTACTCTTGTGAAAGCCAAACTCAGCAGCAGCATGCATGTGTAGCACTGTGCTGAAATGATGGTATTTCCTGGCGAGCCACATTTCCCAGGTAATACTCAGTTTCTGATAACATTTCCTGTAGAGCAAATAGTCTCCCTGTCCATGAGAAATGCATCACAACTTAAAGTTTTATTCACTATGAAATTCACATGCAGACTATCAACTGTATCAGCCTACTTTTTTTTTTTTTTTTTTTTTTTTTTGCTGGCTTTATTATTTTTTGTTTTCCTCTGGAGAAATCCCTGTTCTGGAAGCTGCTGTTTGAAGCTTCCAAAATAAGTGGAGAATGCAAAATGTACCACAAACCAGCATGATGCAACTCACCAGTGTACACTGGATATCAGTCAGCACAGTTGGGGTCAAGGGTGCTCTGTCCATTTGCTTTGTTCCAGAATATTGGTAGGATCAGTGCAATGATCACTATTTCTGATAAGTAGGAAAGAAGTTCAGAGTTAAACATTTAGCGTGATTCCTCTCATCTTTTCCTAGATGCACATATCAATTTTAGGAGTGAATTCGTCAGAAACCAGAGAGTACTTTAATCATAGACAACATAGGAGTACTTGTTTTGCATTTACTGTAATGCTAAAGGTGACTCAGTTCACAAAGAGAAGCAACGTTCGATTATCCAAAAGTAGTCCAACTCAGCATTAACTTGGAGTAGCTTTTCAGAATGAGAAGTAACACAAAGGCACATGCAAATTCAGAGGAATACAAATATCAGTCAGTAAATACAGTGTCACAAAAGGATTTCCTCAATTATCTGTTTATAAGCAGGTTATATGAAACTAGATTCACTGAAAGTTTTCCAAGATAGTATATTTCTTACTCAAAAAAGCAAATGTGCAAGTATATGATGGTAATAGCTTCGTTTAGACAAACTTGCCAAATCATAATAGGATGTCTGTAGAAACCTGCCCAATTTCTGCTAGCAGCTAGGCAGAAAAGCTCCTTTTCACAAGAGGCAAGCTGCACAGAAGAAAGAACTGACTTATCTCCTTATACGCTGACAGTGGCTGAAGAGGCCAGAGATGAGCTAGCAAAAAATCCATTAAGATTTCTTTACAAGCATCACACAAAAAAATACAGCAGAAAAATCTTCCAGACAAGACTAAAATGAGGTCAAAGACTTGCAAACAATATCACCCTTTTATAAAACAGGGTCAAACAATAAGCCCATCCTAGGACAGCCAAGGTCACAGAAAACAGATAGCAAAGATAGAACAGACAAATTAAAGCATTATAACAGAGAACATGACATTGGTTGATCATAAATATGAATCTTCAAGGGAAGATGATCTGTTTGGAGCTATTTATTAGCTAGTTATCCCTGAAACAATGTAGTACTTATGGTTTTTTTGCATTTATTAATGTATCCCAGTTTACTTTGTGCCACATGTTTGTTGAAAAAGTTGCACAAGAAAGAGCTTTTTCCTCTCTTCCATAACATTCCCGTGTTAGAGCATTACACTTACAGATCTCCCCTTTTGTCTCCTGGGACTTGCCCACTCAAAAAAAAAAAAAAAAAAAAGGGGAAGTTCTGACCTATTAGATAAAGTGCTGAGTAGTGGAACAGCCTTCCAACTCTGCTTGCCAGCAGACAATGACAAGCTGTCCAAATTTCCCTAGGAATCTACCTTATACTGAAATCACCATACAAAAATAAACTGAAAGAAAAAAGGTCCTCTATGGGTGGCTACCACAGTCTGGTTTTCACAAATTCTGATGTGTTTTCATGGCCATCAGTAGCAGTAGCCACCATAACTGCTTTTACAAGACAAGGCAAAGCACAGTCCTGATATAGAATTAAGTTACAAATGACTTTATAAGTTACTCTGTCTTTAACAGACGTGTTTTCTAACTGTCGTATGTGAAAGATCACCATTATTAACAAGTACCATTCTGGAGAGATTACCCAGGGGAAATTAGCTTTCATGACACCACCCAGTTTCTTTTAAAACGCACCCTTAATTAGTATTGCAGAATTCTTCATTTGATTTTACTGTATTCATGTTTTTAAGCATGTGATTATGAGGACACACATCTCTGAAGTAAAGAGAAGCAAAAATTAAGAAGTACTTTGTGCAGCTATTAGACACTTTAAGAAAAAAGGTGTGATTAATACATACTACACTTCGATTTACTTTTAGAGCAGCTCTTAAGAAAACAAGCAGTTCTGAAAAGCAGATCTAACATGTCATCAAACTTTCTTCCCTACGCCTCTGATGTTGTAATTCTGTAACAATTTGCAGTATTGTAACACATCAACATACACTGCTCATTTGTGTTCTGGAGCTTACACAACTCATAGGTAGCGCTTCCTTTTGGACACTGATGTTGGCATAACTCTTCATTGTGGGAGGAATTGAGGTGTACTGTACCTTGACACAGTGCTGTGGCACTGCATTCAACTCAGTACAGTGACGTTATTCAGAAACTAGTGAACACATGAGTGCTGCAGTGTGTGACTGATTGTTATTGCTGGAACTAAGCTAAGAAAAAAGCTACAGAACAGCCATGCCAGGTGTGCTTCTGGCACATGACCCACACCAATAAATCTCATGGTAAATACAGATTTCCTGCAATAATTTTCTACTCCCAGCCTTTCCTAACATAAGCACCATTATCTCTAGACTCAAAATTATGAGTAGTCACATCCATATAGTGAGAACACGATGCATTGCTCCTTGATGTTTCTCTAAATGCATTTTTGAAGATGTCTTCCAGAGGATTTTGACTCACTACAACTGAAACAAAATCATCATGCAGATATCTGATTAAGACAGACTCATATAAGTACAGTATAGCTACCTCTGATTTTATGTACATGCAGTTTATTAACTGTTTAAAACAACTTCAATGGATTCAAACAAGTATACTGTGAAAGTGAAATATCATTTATACTGGCTTTTATAAGACAACATGGATCACATGCTAAAGTATTTTGAAGTTGTTCATGTTCCATACTAATAAGCCATATTAGTCAGCTACAACTACTTACAAGTGAAGTCAGCAAGTAAAACCCCCAATTCTTTCCTACCTTAAATAAAAAGAAATTAGTTGTTTTGAACTTGATTTACGTCACATTCTAAAGACAAGAACCATATAATTGAATATAAATATCTCCATAATACTCTGTTCACATATTTACCTTTCTCCTGCAGACGCTCATATTTAGGAAAGAGAGACATCATATATCTATTCCTTGATATACATTTGAGCCAACACATTAAACCAACTTGAAGTCTGAAATGCTTCTGGAAGAGTTGAGCATAGCTACCACCTTCTACAGTTTCCTCATATTCTTTTGGAGCCTGCTGTGTGAGTAGTCATTTTTATGTTTGGGTTCAATATCACATATCAGCTAACAGGTTAGAGCAAATATCAGTTACAATGTGTGGAAAAGATTGAGTATTTGTATTATATCAGAGATTTTTCGGAAAGAAAAGTTTTGTTTTTTTTTTTTTTTTTTAAACTCTGACAAAGATTGATAGAGACACTAATTTGTTCTTATAGCTGTATAGAGAGATATCATCTGCAAAGGTCACTATGAAACCAAATCCAGAGATTAGGATCTTAGTAGGCAATTCTCTGCATGAAATACAAGTTAGCATGTTGTCCAGCCTGAAACAAACCTTCAAATCCAAACTACAGAGCTACTACATACCATCTCTTACACTATAACTTGAAGTCTGAATAGCAGTTATTTCCATGGGCTAAAAATAACTTGCTCATCCAGCTAGCAGTCCAGCAGTTAAATTAAGTTGTTTAATTAATTTAGCTTCATGTGTGAATTAGCATCAAGTAAGACTTCCACATGTAACTGATACACTCTTCCTATCAAACTCTCTCCACAAAAGCTGCTCTTAAAGTTATATTACTGCAATATAACATTTCAGCTACAGGACACTCTTTGGATATATCCTGTGGGCTCCAATAACAACTTTATAATCGGAGTATAATCAGAATCAAGTATCACTGAAGATCTCTCTTGGAATAGCTATTCTGAAAAATTATTTTTCAACTTTTATTTTGTTTCCTTTGTGAAATAATATATTTCCCAAGAGGAAGGTAAAAGCATGGAGCATAAGGTCAGTACATTAAAGTTAAATCTCAGAAATTTCTGAAAAGTACCGTCTCCCTGCTCCAATTTCAAGGCTCATATCCATTAATGTCTGCATTACCATAAAGGTTTACACACCTGCATGGATGCCAGCTCTATTGAAGAGCTATCTGGTTATGTTTGCAGACAGAATGTAGTGTTACCTATGTACCAAAGCCATATCAGAATGCAGATGCCTTCTTGGCCTCATTCTAGAGAACACTGTTGCAAATGAGAAAGTTACTTTCAAGTTAAGTAAATTTAGGTGACACATCCTCCCCCTTTTGTGGAGGATATTTAATATCTTATGCTCATTATCTAAGGTGATATATAATATTTATTTTTAAAAAACACAACTGAAACAGTGGTTTATGTAAACCAAAAACAAACAAAAACATTTCATACAGCATTTAATTTTATGTTCTACCAGTTTCTGCTAGCATTACAAATTAGATAAACTGAATATTGCAATTTAACATGCCTATTCTCTCTTCAGCGAGTGTAAGATGAATTCTTCTGCTGCCTTCTACACCTCCAACATTGGAGGAATCCAGGAATTGTCCCATCCCACACAGTTTTCCCTTTGACAAGCTGACATATCAAATAGCTAACCAATATAACTAAATTGTAGCAGTTTTAGTTTGTCACCCAGGCAAAAGCTAAGCACTTATTTAAAATGAACTCAGAGACCCAGCATGGCTAAGGGATAGTCTAATTTTCTACATCTTTTAGTAGCACGCAAACCAGCTGATGGTGAAAAATTCTGTGACAGAAACTGAAATGATTATACACTGAATTTTTGACTAAATTTTCAGTTGTTATATCTATTTGAAAAAATAATAACTGTAGTTCCATTACTATGAGCGATTCTTTCTCATTATTAAGATAATTTCATAGCCTGTCTTAAGAATGAGGAAATATGGTCTGTGCAGAAAAGAAATGTTCCCAGAAATATCCAGAGGAAAATAAACTAGTTCTCGAGGGTCACATATTCGGGGTCAGGATGCAATCTAATTGTGTGAAAGCAAATTCATCTAGTGACAGCATAGCATAAATGGTTTTGAATTACTTCTTGTCCTGGGTTAGCTTGTATGAAGCTAGGTCTGTTCTCTGAATATATCCAAATGTTAATATATAAGGCTAGAAGATGCTTATTGCTATCAGTCTCAAAAGCACGTGTTTTTTTCAGTCATCTCAACTCAACAAATCTTTATTCATGTTGTTATACCTTCAGAGTACATCATTACATTTCATATAAAAGTTTCTCTCAATCTATCCCTTTTCACAAAATATGAATAGGCCAGACCAAAATTCTGAAAGCAAGCCAGTTCCCACAGTTTCTGATGTTGTCTCAGGTCTTTTCAGGGCAAAAGGTTTAACAGAAACATAAGAATATCAGTTTACTTCAGCACACAGCATCTTCTGTCCTTGAATCTGTACTCATTAGTAATATGCCTTTGCAACATTACATGCTGCTTAAGGTAATCTGAATCCAACAACTCACAACCTACTGAAAGAAGCAAATTCTTTTCAGCCTCAGATTTTTTTGTCTGGTTTTAGCTGAAAATTGAAATGATGAGAGTACTTCAAAACACTGATTACTACAATCTGCTACATACATATTAACATACATTGTAACACTTAAGTTTCAGCTTTTTGTGTATATTATGTGGTCAAAAATCCTGTTCAGTCCTAGACACATTTGTAGCATGCTGCAAAGTTATTTCTTTCAGATTGAAACCATTTCTATTAGACCTTCACAAAAAGTTTTTTTTCCCCCTAGCCTCGTGACTGTAACTTAGTAATGATGGGTCAAGATACTCAACTTTTATCTTATAAATGGCACTAAAAGTACCAGATAACAGCTTAACGCATTGTCTGATTTTAGATCTACTACCAAGGCTCCAACTCTCCCTGTGAAGGCAGACCGAGCGCAGAGCATAGAATGCAATGGCATTATAGCAAATATGAGACAATTCAGTTTTAAGTAACAAAGCTCTTTGTAGTTTTACATCCAAAAATCTATTGCAGAGATAGAAATGAGTTCTAAATTCTTTTACAGCATGCCAATCAAATCTGTCACCTAACCAGATCTTACAGGATTCTAGAACAAACAGTTTACAGTAGTTGATTAACATCCAATTCTTAAAAAAAGAAAAAAAAAAAAGGGGGGGGGGGGGGGGGGTTGCACTCATGATTATCTATACCTCTTTATTTTTAAGCTAAAACAAAAAAAATCTGGAAAAAAAGTTGGCACAAATTTCAGGTGTAAAAATCAGTGCACATATACATAACATATCATCTTCCCTTTATATTCTGGTTTAGTTTCTTGGCCAAATTCATCACTTAATACTTGGAACTACATAAAATGTTGATGTACATAAATAATGTAAATTCATATGTGGATGAATACTCTGAATTATTTTGATGTTGGCATATCTAACAACATGGCTGAACAGACAGGACATTAGTACTTCATTTGTCTGCCTACACTTCACAGCAACTGGCAAAAGGTCCTTGCCAGAGTAGGATTTGTATATTTTTGCAGGCAGCATAAAGAAAAATATCTTCTAAAATACAGAATAAACAAGCAGCCATTGATTAAATGTCTGGATAACAAGAAGATACAGTAAAGCATTTACTATTAATTTTATAAGATGTGGTTATACTCACTGTCAGTGCAGAGCAAATAACAGACCATACTGTAATTTCATGGTATGGATTTAGTCTATTCTAGCTTTTCACAGCAGTGCTACAAGGATTGTGACTATCAGTAAAATATTCACTGCAGTTATATTAGAATTCTGAGCTTACAAAGTAGGATAACTCAGGCGACAACTCTTTATTTCAATGGAGATTGCTGAGTACTTTTTTGCTGCAGCAAATTGAGGTGTGTATTGAACAAATTCCACCTCCTCCTTGCCCATCATACTACTTCCTCAGCCCAGTCCTTTAATTCTAGTATAAGCTGCACCTTTTCTTTTTCACCAAGTTACTGTAACACCTTGTGTCTGTACATTTAATTTTTCTCCATGTCATTTATGACTCAGGACAGACTCATCAACTTTCACATGGGAAACTTGAAAGAACTACTACACCATTCACCAAGAACACCATTCAATACTCATCCTGAATATAATTTTCCCCTGCCAGTGCAACTGAGAAAATTGATCCAACAACTGAGAAATATTTTGAGAATCCCTAGACACAGATTGTTTTCTGAACAATACTGCAAGCTTCCTCATAGTTTTAACTCTAGTAGGACAGCACTTGCATGGACTACTAGAGCCCATTTTTTTCGTCTACATTCTCTTACACATAAGTCTGCACGATACACCTGTTTTCCTGTATATGGGTAGTGATACTAATACTTACTTGTACTGTATTTACACAGTTATTCTATAAGCCATTATTGAGGATTAATTCCTTGGTATCTGAATGCCTTTTTGAGTTTCACTATCATGGAACTGCTAGCACCAAACGCAAACAGGAATTTATGAAAGGACTCTCTGAAGCACTAGAATTTGAGGTCTACATAAACATTATTCACTCAGTTTTGTGAAGCATTTAGTATGTTTCAAATTTTCTGGCAAGGGCTATAAACCTCTACTTCCCCATGTCTGTTGCCATGAAACATAGGGGCTAGTTTTCAAGCTTACATAGCACAACTACAAGCATTAACTTCATACAGAAAAACAGCTTGACACAGTATGACATAACAGTTGGAATTGAAAGTAGTCATTCTGATAGAAAATGAACTCAATATCCAAATATTTTTACATAAAATTTGTATAAACCAATTTCTGATCTTAAGTTGAATAAGCATATTAAGGCTAAAGTAATCTTATAAAAATTTGGCTTGATCTTAACTGAGCTCACGTGTCTACATTAGAGCCTTAACAGGCATTTATGATGTCAATTGATCCTTCAATGGTTCATCTACAGATTAATTCTCCCTTCCTGACATCAACCTTCCTCTGATTTCACCCAAATAATGACAGGATAGATTACAGAACCTGTATTGTTCAAATCAAGGCGTTTAACAGAATTATTGTATCTGATATCTGGTTACTCAAACATCTAAAAACTAGTAAATATGAAGAGTTATAAGTAGCTATTTTACTCACTTATTTTTAAACACTTTCTAGTAGCGCCTTCCCTGAAGCTTAGCAATAATAAGTCAACAACTGAGATCTGCAGCAATGTATATTTAATTTGTCCACACAAAGATTTGTCGATGTCTTTTCAGCTACTTTTCTAAACTTATTAAGTACTTAATATTACAAACTTACTTTAACAAACAACTCGAAAGGACAAACACCAGGATTGGGACTGTAGATAAGTCTAAAACAAAAGTTTAAGTATTGATTTGAGCATATATAATAGATTTGTATTATTTACCGGGTTGGTGATGATTCCATCACCAAAATTCCCAGATCTGTCTTATTTTCAGTGTGTTGAGTTTAATGACCACTGAAGAATCATGTGATTTCTCAAGGATGAAAATTTGCACAAAAAAAATGAGTATACTCCAAGTCAATCACTTCTTCTATATCCAGATTATTCATACCAAGTAAGTGAACGTTTGAAATGCATTACAGCTAATTCATATTTCTATGGAAGCTGGATGAGTAAGATCTAGCACCTCAATGCAGAATTTTCATGCCCATCCTCCAGAGATTCAGCTTCAGTAATGAAGTCTAGGAACTCATCTAAGGAATTTATAATCCTCTGAAGTACACAAGCCTTTCAAAAACCCAAGCATGCTGAGACGGAAGCTGCCCATAAGCAGCCAACTGTTAGGAAAGTAACACCTTATGACTACTAAAGGATGAATTTTTCCCATCTTGTAACAGAAGCAAAATGTTACCCATCTTTTAACAGAACGAGAAAGTTGATTTTATCCACCACTGAACTGAATAGAGATTCCTCAGTATAAAGAATTTCTGTAGTAGAATTTTTTTGTATCATGTATGCATAGTCAGCATATACATAACACCATAACGATAATACCATGGCATTACATTTAAAGGAAAGCAGAATTTTAAAATCTAGAGAAACAAAGCTTTGCTATGCCAGACATCTAAAGAAAAACCAATGTAGTAAAATTTAGACTGATCAGCTGCTTCTATCTGTGTAAAACTGGCATTTCAGCAGAAGCTAGTTTACAGGGCTAGTTACCTTGCAGCATCTGCCATGGAAATAAATGAAAGCTAAGTATATTAAACTATCCTAATAAAGAGTTCCTTGAGAATCACTGGACAGGAACAGAAGTAAAAATACATTTTGTTGTTTTCTTTACAGACCCAGAATCAAGCACCTGAAGAAATAAAGCCAAGAAAGACAGCTTAGTAAAGCTCACATAAGAACAAAAAAATTGTTGTTTGATAAAGAAGTTGCATTTTGTGAGGAACCTGAGGAACAGGTTAAAAAAAAGTTGGTCATGACAATCACTCAGGAAAGTAATTCATGAAAACTCCAACCATACAGGAACAGTCCATGAACCAAAGAAGCTGGAACTGGAAACATACACTCCTAAAAAGGCTATTACACTTTCACCAGATGTATGGTATCTCTTTCGCTAGCAAGGAGAAAGATCTGTCAAATTCCTTGCCTAAGCTCACTTACTTCAGAAGTCCGTAGATCTTCTGAACTTCCCTGGAAGTGAACAAAAGAATTCAACATATTAATACCTGCTTGTATATTGTAATCCTTAGCAAGAATACTAAGACAATCTTTGTGCCCATATTCAAAGCTTCTATACATATTTGAAGCAGTCAGTTTGCATAGAACTTTAAACTACATTTCTACAATATACTGTAGGACAACATGCCTCAACTCAGCTGTTAGTCATCAGTTGCTCTTTCACATTGCTTAAATATATTTATGTAGATCAGCAACAAGATACGCTGTTTAGTACCAGTAGCAGCTTCTTACATAAAATTATTAAAACAAAGTGTCACATCCTAGCAATAAACAAAGCCAGGATCTAGGAAAAAAAGGAATGAGAGAATCCTATGATTAACCAGCTCTACCAGATTTAAGAGTCTCAAGAGATGAGATATTTCTGTTGTGCAAAGCACAGGAACATTTCTTTGAAACATGTTGTTTAACCTAATCCAGCAATACTATGACAGTCCTCATACCTCTTCTATTTTGAGTGAAGCATTCAAATATAATGAAAATAAATAATTTCCAGAGATTAAAATAGTCCAGCACATCAGTGTTGTAATCTGCCTGCCGGATACTGACAAGGTAATAAAGCAGCCTGTTCTTATATTCACCAGCACAGCCCCTTCCTATCTACTCTGCATGGCAGCCTTCATTAGCCCATCAGGTATTCACAAAACGTACAGTAAGGCATAAACCAAATCTGTAACACGTTGTGAAGCACCAGATCTTTAGCTCCTTGCAAGTCTGACCAGCCAGCTGCTGAGCTTACTGTTCCTGCCTTACCCTTCAGCTGGACTCTCATTTTGCAAGGCACACACGTTCAGAAAATCGACACCTACCGGAACAGTGGCAGGCTAACAAGAACTGATGTGGGGGAAGGGAGGTTCGAAACAAAGGAAAGCAGCTCAAAAAGACTAACTGCTTTCCAAGCTCACATGAAGACTAAACAAGGACAAGGACAATAGAATCAACTAGCTTCACAATAGCAAGCTTTGTGTTTATATTCTCAAAACACTATAAGCTATATCTGCTTAAAACAATATTGAATGGTCAGGTGGTTTCCAGTTTTAAGGCATGTTAGCATAATCAGCCTTAAATTAAAGCAGATGGGAATGACAGATATGTTAAGGTTATTAAAGACCTCGAGAGGATAGAGTTAAATAAGGTTACCTAATCCATCTTAGGAGGGTATTATGAATTGCATCACTTAAACAAGAATAGCATTCTTGAATCTATTTTAGATTTTACAGGACTGAATAAATAAAATTACCAACACAAAGTAATTTAAGGTATACACGTAACATATCTCTGTCCTATTAGTCTGTTCTTGGCTGATGAACCACAGGTATGTTTCCTGATATTGACAGACATTCATACGGACCTATTAACAATAAAGATGATAAACCTCCTTCTGATATTGCAGTACGTAGCTCAGCAATGATTGTGGTTTATAAACCAGCATACTGTATTTATTTAGAACAAGGAATCTGCCTCTAAAACTTTAAATATTCAGGTACAGAGCTCTCAGATGTTCCTCTGCACCAAATCCAAGAAAAACCAAAGCCACTCAAAGCTTGTAGCACCTGTGCAGTATGCAATCCCAAACTGAAGTTAATGATCTTCACACACACAACAGTTAATAGCATACCTTTAACACTTGATTCTTGCCACAGTGGCTATGTGTTGTTTTTTTTTTTTTTTTTAACTGATAGTCATTAGCTGAGATAAGCAAATGCTGGAGTGACAACCTGGACTCCTGTGTACTGATGCCCTAATTCCTGTCTGTGAAATATTTTCCAGCTCATTTAGGAGATCTCATCAAGCAACCAGAACAGCTTATAGCCTACTAGAGTATGGAATTACAAAGTGGGAAATACAGTTAAGAACCAATGCAAATGGAGGAAGACGACAAACTAAATGCATTAGTTAAACTGTTAGCCCACAGCAATCTTACAAAAGCATCCTTATGTGTATTTCCACACCAAAGGCAACAAAATGTTTAAAAACTCAACCTGTGGGTGGTGTTAAATGTGCTTTCAGAGCAGAGGAGGCAGAACTAGTTTTCAGGCAGAGAAAATTTGATTTTTGTTTGCATTTTGGTCTGCACTGGTACTAATGTGTTTAGCCTTGCCAAAGCCGCAATTCTTTCTCAGTATGTGCAAAAAACACGATAACCTTTTTTAAACCCTTCCTCCTTCTATAATCCCCAGACTAACAAATCCTTGTTCCCAAGGTGAACTGAAGATCAAGTAACAGCTGAGCTCTGGCTCCCAGTGTCACTTTTCTGACTTTAGATGCCGATACTCAAAATTTGTTCTGCAACCAGCTTGGAAATGACTTTCAAGGATTCCCAACATCATAGGAAAAGGTGCATGGACAAGTTAAGCCAGTGCGAGCACTCTGTATCTAAAGAGTCCAGATGGCACACAGCAGTTTTGAAAGCAATACAGAGGATGTTTGAAATTCCCCAGCATCTCCATTTATGAAAGTAAATGTCTCAACACTCATTTTCAATGTACAATTTACAAATAATATTGGCATCTTTACTACATTTGATGTATTGGAAAAGTCATCAGAGAGCAATTTGTTTTCTCATTTGCCTTTTTAAGATCAAACAAAGCTCAACTACAAGTTACATTCAGCTACTTAAAGAAATTTATATATAACAAAGTTGAATTGCATCAACCACCACCAATTTAATACTTTGGCTACATTGTCCTAACAGTAGGGCATCTAGAACAGCTAGGCACATTCTAGCCATCCAGCAGGGCTAAAAGCAAACAAACTGAAATTTAACAGCAGTACAATTCACTAATCAGACTAAATTAAATAAGCACTCGGAAAGAAGGGGGATTAGAATTAGCACACTAAATCTGTTTTGTTAGATTTATGTACTTTCTTTTCTATTCAGTAGAGAAAGTTGCAGTGCAGAATATGAAGTGGCATCTTTCCCCAGTGATAAAGCACTATGCCAAAGCAAGGCCATTGTGTGAAATTTGAATGTATACCTCAGGTAGCACCAGAATCGACAGAATGGGAAGAAAACATCAGTCCCAGTTACACTAGATAGATCAAAGACATTTTAAACATCAAAACAAAAACTTTATCTATAAACACAAGATTTATCTATCAAAACAAGGTCTTTATCTCTAAAAGGTATGTTGCAAGTTTTAGCATAGAAAGATTTAGTATAGAAATTTTAGTATGTCCATCTCTGTAGACTGTTAATTTCCACTACCATAGTTGAAGATTGTTTTTTTTCCAAGTAGTTTCACAGAAGAAGCTTTGGCCACAAGTATTTTCTAGTCAAGGTAGATATTAAGCAATTTAAGTTATTAGCACACTTGTATAACTGAGCTCTGATAACACCAGTCTTTCACATGAAGTTCCCTTAAACAATAACAGCATCTTAAACTTGCTTGGTACAAAAGGAATTTATTTAGTCCTGCAAAAAGCTATTTAATCTTTGTACATATGTGGTGCTATTACTGTTTCTGTATTTTATTTTGTATTAGAGAAATAGCTTTGAGAACAGTGTGATTTGAAGAGGTCTGTAAACATAACACATTCTAGAAGTACAGAGAAAGTGTGTCTCAAGTCATAAGAAATGCACAGCAGAAATAAAGACTAGGTTAACTTAACTTCCCCCCAAAAATCAAAATCTCAATACTGTAGGAAACTATCAGCAGTTTTCCTTGTTCAAACAAGTCAACAGTTGGGAAACAATAAATCTGAAATGTTATGTACCACCTTTACAGTGCACTTTGTTTTACATTCTCACGACAACCATTCAACTAGAAACTCCCTTTTAAGATTGAGACTGTCAAGTGATATATGTTTCAGCAGCTTTCGCTCTTAGAAACAAATTGCTTCCAAATAAAGCAAGATTGATAATTAAACAAGTTACTGAGTTGAAACAAGCAATGATCAAGTAAATATTACAACTGCTTAACAGTAATGGGGTCATTTCCCCTTCCACTGTGTTTGTCTGCACTGTGAGGTCCCTACTCCTTTCCTTTAAAAACATCATACGTTATTTTGAAGGAGACTTAAGAAATACTATCTAATGTGTTAACAAGTGAAAAGCTTGTGGCAGCAACTGGCTAATTCTATCTGGAGCTTCAGTCCTATATCAGAAACTAGCCCTGTTTGTTCTGGAGATCTATCAAAATATAGCAGGAAAGAAGCAGCTGGGCTTCAAGAAAGTATCAACTAATTTATCTGCACCCCATTTGTAGTAGAGATTTAGTTCCTTCCTTTTTGCATTGTATCCTTCTCTTGTAAACTCATCTTCTCAAAAAGTTTATTCTCCCATACCTTTAGGCTACTAAAAACTGGGTTGTGTAGTTCTTAAATGACAAGATCTTCTAAAACAATTCTCACTTATTCTCACAGTGCCTGTCATTAACAATTTAAATAGTTATAGGGACTAGCACTCTATTATTAAAATCAGTGTTTATGTAAATTTTTCATAGGACTCAGCCTCAAAATAAATCAACCGTGGAGCATCCAGATTTCAACAGTGCTGGAATGCAAAGCTCTCAGCAGAGGTCTGTGGGAGTATCCTCACGTCAAAATGAAAAACTTCAGGAAAAACAAACAAACAAAACCCAAGAACAGTAGCTAATTCAATGAACAAAGAGAAAACACAAGTTTAAGAATAAAAAGAAAATGCTGTGGAAAAATTCATATGTTTGGGGGTTGTCACTCTCTCCAGTCTGTGAGATTCTCATTAGCACACTCACATACAATATGGGGGCCTGTAGAAGGATATGCTGTAGAAAGCAAAGTTGATAAAGTTTTTAAACTCTGTTTTAAAAGATTTACAAATCACAACATCAATTTATTTAATCTAAGATGTCAGGCTTTTTGCAGGAAGTACAATAAAGAGGGCTTTCAGAGTCTACCAGCCAATCTGGAATGTTGCTAGGGAAATATGATAGCATTAAATACATTTGAGTTTCTATTGGCAAAAACACACTCATTTGAATAATGCTACTGTGCAAACTCCTAGTTGTTCATGATATTTGACCACTTACTATTAGTCACAGCTGAGGACTGTATGGCATAAAGCAAGTAATTGTCTAAGGCAGAAAGAAGCACCTATGTCTTCACTGCATACTTCCAGTATGACAGAGCCTTGAAAGGCCTTACAGGCTGCTGTCATCTCTGAAGGGATAAGACATTTCTGGGAGAGTTGCACTCAAAAAAACCTGCACCGTGCCCTAGAAGCATCTTCACCTCTCAATCCACCTGATAAAAACACCAGATCTGACACTTATCCTCCTCTCAGCTTTGCTTCTGCTACATCAGTTTTACCTTCTAAGAAGCTTTGAGGTTACTCTAGATATATTCCTGGTTAACCTCTGGACATTAACTGCACAGAACTGACAGTCACTAGACACTGAACAGCATATATACTACTTGCAGTGCTCTATTCCAGTTTGGTAACAAGACAAGTGAAGCTGGCAGCCAGTTCTGTCAAAATTCTCTTTTATGCTACAGAAGATGATTGGTATTTCTTTCCCAAAAACAGTGCATTTCCTAACACAACAGGAGTAACATTGTTTCATCTCTTCTTTCTCTTTCAACATGGTAAATGGGAAGTTCCTGCAACATTGTTGAAGTGCAAGAGGTTAAGGAAGTCAGTGTAAATAGAAATTTTTATAACGTTGACTTATATTCTAAAAGGGATTTATCAGAAGCTACCTGGACTGCAAAATTTGTTGTCTCCATCTTCACCTCTAAGTATTTTCTACAGAAGATCCAAAGGCTTAGCAATAACTTCTTATTGTATGACAAATAACTTGGCATTATGTATTGTAGTTTTAATCCCCTATCTCCAAACCTCAGTGTAGATTATACTAAGAAAATCTTAATTCCAAGTCTGTAACTCCAAAAAGTGCAAGTTGGGCAACTAATTTTGTCACGGAAGTACAATGAAATCAGTAGTTCCGGAGAGGAGTCAGGGAAGTTTCAGTGAAGCCACACGTTTCTCAGAAATATCTAAAAATATATATGTTAAGTGCTGCTACAAAGGCTTTTCACCTATCAGATGGTTTTTGAAAGGTCCCTTTTACATTTCATGGAGTATATGCAGTTTTATTCGTAGGTTAGCTTGGTATTTGATTGGCTTGGTTTTTTTGTACATACACTTCAAAACCTGCCCTGAAAGAGTCACTTTTCATCAGAAAAGGAAAACATTAAAAATATAAGACATTCTCCAGAAATTCAATAATAGATCTGTATCTCTACAAAAGTGAATACAGTCTTCATGAAAAGTAAACTCCCCTCCAGCCTGTGCAAATACCTCTAGCTCATTCTCTACTCCACTAGGGTTTAGCAACTTCATTGTAAATGGGCTGGGCTCTAACTCATTGCCCTGCCCAGCAGCATTAGGCAGAGGAATTACACTAAAATCTATCTGGGTGGCCAACTTCTATCTTGATTTATGAGCCAAGCATAGCTCAGAGGTTCACTAACTTGCCAGGGTAAAGTAGTTAGTACTTCATTTGTTTCCTCTCACTTTTGTTATAAACAAGCATATAAAGCATTCACTCAACCATTCCATAGCCACAGGCATTAAGTGCACCTTACTAGCAATCATCAGCAAGTTTTAAAAAAATATTTGCCACAGAACAAAGAACCAGTGCATACAACAGCAAAGCTAAACACTGTCTGCAGTTTCTTTATTCAGCATCAAGCAAACCAGAGATCTTATTACAACTTCTACTATTGAATTTTTTCCACAGAGTACAGTGGTTTTCTCAATACCAAGCACTTCATAGTGTGAAGCCTAATAATCTTGCTCTGTGCAATATTTTCTGTTCAATATTTACGTAACTGTATTTTGGTAAGGATCCAATTAGTGGTATTTTAGTTGACTGCAACCCAGTATCATGAAAGCAATAAAATATTTGGAAATAGACTAGAAAAGACACTGAAGCATTTCTTGTCCTTAGTAGGATGCACACAAACTGTGCTTGCATTCAAAAATGAAATCTCAACTATATTCTGAAATGAATTAAAGCGTCTATCACTAATTAGACATTGAAATGAAGACTCAGGTAGGAATTTCTCAGTGATTAGTCTAAACAGAATGTTTGATAGTTAAATAGTTAATAGATTATCAGAGTAGGTAAGGCAAAAACTTGATATTGTGTACTTCTTTTTATTTCGAAAGGCCTTTATCCTTCTAAGGAAAAATACAACTCTAAGCTCATCAGCTGCATAATTAGGAAGGTAAAGAAATAATGAAAAGATATAGTCTTAAAATATACATCAGGCAAGGAGGACATGAAAAATCAGGAAATGATTACCTCAGAAACAGGTTTGATTCATGCACGTAACAGAATTTGCTTTTTAGCAACAGCAAAAGATACGTTTTTAATCATGCCTACTATTCTATCATAAAGTCCTGAGTTTTTATGGATTCAAAATAAGCTCTTAAATCTATCAATAACCTGGAACTTGCCCACTGATTGGTGGATATTACAGAGAAGATATGAACTAGTTTCCACAAGGAAGACATATTGCCTAGCTAAATGCTCTGCCTTATATGAGACCAGAACAAGGTCTCTATTTTAATACTGTAATAACATCCACTAACTTCCCATTGAGAAATTTCTCTAGGGGCTGTTTCACCTTTCCTTAAAGATAGCAAACTTCTCTCATTTAATGAACATTAACAGGTACACTTAGCTTATGGAAATTGGTTTGGCCCTTCACCTCAAACAATAGCTGTAATTATAACACTGACTTTCTCCATGTTTTTCTCATAGTCTCAGCCCCCACCCATTGCTATGGGATTTGATCCTGTACAAGAGGCAAGAGACTAGGAAGTGAATGCTTTTTAATGTAAGCCATTAACCTTGAAATATGACTGCTAAACAGACAATTGAAAAGTTGACAAAATGAAAGAAACTATAAAATAAAACAGCGTTTGAAATTTTCTACATTGTAAGATACAGTACCCTCCAAAGTGAGCATTGACTTTCTGTCCCAATTTCTTCCACATAGTTATGATATTTTACAGCATAACAACAGCTGAATAACAGTTATTCCACTCTGAAATTCTCAGACCTTAAATTTTAAGGGAAAGGTACAACACCTTAAGAGTTAACAGTTAGGGCCATGAAAAGAGCTGAGAATAGAAAATAGTTTCAATAGTTTCATCATATCTTACAATCTCTTGCTACTTTTTTCTTTTTTCTTTTTTTTTTCTTTCTTTTTTTTGTTTTTTTGAACTGGAAATATAGTGGAAATATAACAAGAAAAGCTTTACATATGTACAAACATACGTGCATTCAAATGGCTCCTCAGTTTCTGCAGCAACCTGACCTTGAAAGACAAAGAAAAATCACTTGAAAGGTATAGAAAATAACTGTTCACTTATGTTTGTTTTTTTTTGTTGTTAATTGTAATTGTTTTAATTTGAATAAAAACACAATAATGTAAAATTAAGGAAGCTATAAGCATTATTTCTTCAGTAACCACAAACACGTTCGCAGAAATAGTTCACCTTTCTTCTAATACATGCAAAAAATAAAAAACAGGAGAAAAAAAGCTATTCTTAAATTAAAGCTCCATAACCTTCTGTACCTAAACTACTGGAGGATCCTGATTCTCCCCTAAAATCTCAGAGTAAGAGTTAAGCTTTCCATAGAGATATATTCTTCAGTGCATTTTGAACTAGTTGATCAGTCTGTTCTCTATATTTTGCATACCTTGTAAAAGGCTTTGTTAGAAGTTGGAGTCTAGTAGCAGTGTAGGAAGGGATTCTACCTGCTTGAGGACCCCTGATGAAGGGATAGCGTGGAACACCTGATGGCATTTGGAATCTGAATGACTCATGTGCTACAGCTGTCTGTGTAGCTCAGAACCTTCTGGAAAGTGACGAAGACATGAGGAGATTTTCACAGGTGTGAGAGATGATTTTAAGGATGTTGTTGCACCTGGATCTGCTTGCTGAGGAAGTGCAGTGAGAAGGCTTAATGATATAAAACATCTGTTCTGGAGCAGAGCCACATCTAGGTGATGTCATGGAGATTGGGGACTGTTTTCTTCAGTGGCAGAGTTGTGTCTGAGGGGGCTTGTAGACCTGACAGACAGATGCACGTCTGCTTGAAAAGACTGTGGTTTGGCTTATGGAAAGATTCTTGAGGATGAATAGTTTTGCTATAGAGGGACAAATGTATGTGAGCATCCCCTGTATGTAGTGATTGTGGTGGGGCAGCAGGAGCATGCAGTAAGAAAAATGTTTGGAGAAGGGTGAGAGATCATCAGCTTCAGGGGTGGTGCTGGCAGAAGTAATTTGCCTGGTAGGGCTTGTGCGAATGAGCAATGGTTTTCTTGTTAAGAAATATGAGTATGCTAGGGGAGAACAGAACCTAAGGATAAGGGTAGAGAGCCTCATCTAGCGTGGGTACCTATGTGTGATCTGAGTTTGTTGTGGGGCTTAATGTGTGTGATCAAAAGCATTTACAAGTGAAGTAAACCATGGGGTTATGGTAATGCAAAGAGGGAATGAAAGAATGAAGCCTTATACAGTGATGGTGGATGTGCGAGCGATATAAGAGGCAGGAGTGTGCAGCAGTAATGTGGCTGGAGGAGTAGTGGGGTTATAGAGCAGAAGATAGTGAGGGAAGTCTCCACAAGCATATACCTATGTATAACTGTGGAGGCTGCAGAACTGTGCAACTACTATCATAAATGTTTTAAATATGAGATGTGTAGCCTTACTGAGAAGGAACTTATAAAGAGTATCTTGCAGAAGAGAAACAACTACCCTGTTTTCAATTGGTTGTGGTCATGACAGGAGATTCTAAATTCCTGTTGTCCAAAAGGGCATATAACCTTTGATTTTTTGTTTGTGTTTTATAAGGAGGGATGGTGCCTTATGTGCTACTTCTATATACTGTTGTATGGGAACTGCTGAATCACGGCCTGAATCTCTGATTGATCACCTGAGGCGAGCAATGAGTCAGCCACAGAGTGCAGGTGAAGACAATTCACCCGTGTGACCACAAGGGGTGGAGCTTGGCTCCACCTCTTCTAGACCCAATTAAGAGTTGACTACCAGTGGGAAAGGATCTCTTCTGGAGATTTCTCCTCTGGAGTTTTGTAGTGAGCCCAGGACGTGGGTAAGTATTTTATCTATTCTCTTTTTGTTATTATAACCTGCTTGGCCAGACTCTCTTGTTTATTTCATAATTATAACATCTTTATAATCATTTCTTATACAACTGTGAAGGCAACTGAGCTTAAATACCTCCTCTCTGAAGGAAGCTAGGGAAAAGTAACCTGTGTTGTGGGCAGAGCCTTCTTACAGATTATGTACTTTTCTCTTAAGGGAAAGTACTAGTTTTCTGAGCAAGTTTCTGGGTCAGTGGACTGCTGAAGGGAGTACTGTGTTGTCCAAGAACAGTTGCAAATGAGCAGTTGCAAATTGCTGTGGGGTTAGCTGCAATAGTGCTCAGAGGATGAGTGTCTTGTGTTTGAACAGACCTGAGATTTGTGAAGATACTTCACAGAAGCTGGCAAGGAAGCTTTACACAGGAAAGATGCACAGTGGTGCACACCTTCTATTGGGGGTAGATGTGGAGCAGAAGGTGAGAGGCTGTTTCTAAGTAAAGTTCCTGAAGTTTGAGAGGTGTTTAGAAGGGCTTATCCTCCCAACATAGAGACTACTTGGAGGGAGGGGAAGGCCTTACTCAGGAATGGCAGACAGCTGTGTGAATTCCTTTTGCTGTTATGAGGGCAGCAGAAGCATGCAGTTGAGTTTGCCAGCTGGATGCCTCAAGTTTAATTGGACTCATGTCAGCAAAGGCCCTTGTTGTGAGGAATGGATTCCTGCTGGGGGTGGAGGGGTCAGGGGTCTAACTTAGATGCTACCTTCATTTGTGAAGGTAGTGGGAATGTGTGTGGCTGCAGTGATACTCATGAGCTGATTAGTGTTTGTATTGACTTGTCTTGGAAAAATGTTCCCTGCCAGAAAGGATTAGCCACCATGAGGAGGAGCAGATGCTTGTATGAGTTCATGTGGTCTGTGAAGGCAGTGGAGCTGGCAGGAATGTGCAAAGTGCCTTTTGTATGAGAGGCATCTGAATGAGCTTGTGTCTTTGGGGAAGGGATTGTTAGCAGGAGATGAAGGAGGTTTGCCTGAAGGGAACAGATGCCTTTTAGGATGGCATGGTAAAATGCGTGCTGCAGCAGCATGATTTTGTGAACAGAGGTATTCAGGCAAGCTTGCTAGCTTGTGAGAAACACGTGGGGAGAGCAGCCTACTCTAGGACTGACACATGCGTGTGCGCAGCTTCCATATGTTTTGAGGGTGGTGGAGGTGGCAGGAGAGTGCTGTGATGATATTCATGAGCTTGAATGTCTCATGCTTCAGTTTTTCTTCCAGGAAGACCCATTATGGGGGTAGGGTGAAGTATTGCCCTCAAGAAGCAGATGAGAAGCTTCCACATGTTCTGAGAATTTTGTGCATTTGGCAGCTATGTGAGTGCATTTGGTGGGTGTTGGTGAAAAGGTATCCACTGGAGGCTGGTGGGAAAGCCTGGCGTGGAAGAGGGAAACACTAGTGCATGCCTTCTGTTCTGAATTTGGGAGACTAAAGGGTATTATGATGTTTTCATGCTAGATTTCTCATGTTTGGGAGAAATTTAGGTAGACTTCCAGTGTTTTAGGAAGGAAACTGCCAAAAGAGTAGGAAGAGTTATGCCAAGAAATGGGAGATACATTTGAGGGTAAGATGGAAAGAAGAGGGTGCAGAGGTTATGGTGTTTTTCTGCTTCATGCCCAGATGAACCTTTAGCCATGTGAAAAGGGAGTCCTTGCCCTGGATGACCCTTATCCACAAGCTAAGTGCCTCAATGTCAGAAGGGGCAGATGCCCCTATATAATGTCTATATGCTTTGAAAGTAATATAGGTAGCAGAAATGTATGACAGAACCGGCATGCAGAAGAAAAAGGAGTGGTGATGGAGTGAATAATCTCAATAAGAGGCCCTCTATCAGCAGCTAAATCTTTCCCCAGGAATAGTAGATCCCTTTGAGAGGAGGAAATTCAGATCATGTAGTGACAATGGTACTAAATGTCTAATGTCCAATAGTGTCTGAATTTTCCTTGTGAGAAAGGAAAGAGGTATGGTATGATTGCCAATGCACGGCTTCCTTTTGGAAGGGCTAGGTGTGTTTTGAGAGGGCAAAACAAGGAGGACGCTCCTTGTCTAGGAGGGAGAGAGGCTTTTGAGGGGAGATACAGCTGATATGAGCTTGCTTTGGTGATATCGTGAGCAGGAGGAAGCCTATCTAAGCAGATTTCTTCCAAAAATGCCATGTTCTCTGGAGGTGAAGAAAGCCTTCTTGGAGTGACTGTTGTCACCTCCTGCTTGCCATTTTCTGATTTTGTGGGCAACTGGTATGTGTGGGTGTAGTGGAGTTCATGAACTCAGTGACTTAGGTTTGGGGGTTCATCTAGAAAAAATCCCAACAAGTGGGAGTGGGCGGTAATGGGTGAAACCTTGCTGAAGAATGACAAAGGACTGTTATTGTGGCATAAGCTACAGGAGAGGTAACACGAATTTTCATGCTTGAGCTTCTTGCTGAGGAGTTGTTAAAAACTCACTAGTATTACCCATGTTTTAAGCATAATTACAGGAAGGAGTAACCAACAACCTGAGTTAAAATGTCCTATCATGCTCCCCCTCTATAGGCTTTCACAGTGCTATTTTCTTCAACTCCCTCTTAGACTGAGGAGGCTTTCTCTGAAGCCTTCCACCTGCTTGATTCTCCACTCTAAAACAAGTTCACAGCCAACCCACCTCAGGCTTTAGCTTACACTTTCCTATGTTTCTCTGACTCCCTAATTCAGAATACCTGTATTTAGGATTCTCATACTTCATCTTTTCTTTCCTGTCTATCTCTTCCTTATGCCTGGCATAGTTGCAAACTCCATATTGCCCAACTGCACCACAGCCCCTCTTAGTACTCACCTGTTTCCCATTTCTTGAACTCATCAGGAATTTCTGTTAGCTGTTGTCTTTATGCCACATTCAGATGGAAATGGGAGGCTGAACTTGATCAGTTAGACTTTTGCAAGTTGGCTTTCTGAATCTGCAAATCCTTTGCTGCCTGGAAGATGCTATTAATGCACAGTGGCCATAATTTCAAGCTTAGAAATCCTGTGGACCATCAACTTTAGGAAGCATGATCTTTCTAGAACTTGAACTGAAGTTAGTTTGGGTTATTGTTTAACTTGATTGGAATGAGATTACTTGCATTCCAAATATTGCCCGCTGTGCCAAGCATACTATTATACCAGGGGTATTCAGTCAGGGTAAAGGTGACTGATTAATGTTTGTTTGCTGTAAACGGAAGAGGTGCTGAGCAGAAGTTGAAATATAAAGGGGAAAAATATGAAAAATTAGCATGGTACTTTTAACATCTAAATTCACCCTATGAGATACGGGCTTAATCTTTCAGAAAACTTAACAGTCAGGAGGAACTGTTTGTTACAAAGCATCTTTATACGGAAAGCTGTAATTCTTAAATTGTCTGGGTTTATTTTGAAAATATCCTGCATATGCTGTTATAACAATTGCTTAAAAATGCAATGTTTTAGTTCATTTAGCATTTTTTTCATGCCTCTTTAGGAATATCTTAGAAGTAGAGAAAACATCTCTTACAGTAGTATGATGTAGAAACAGATACAGTTTGTGAACTGTCTGCTGTTACAGTCACTGATTGTAAGAAATGCTTCAGTGTTCCTCTAGTCCTACAGGGTTATTTTGAAGGCTCCTCTCAGCCCAACTGGCCATCCTTCAGCTAAGCTGGGCTTGAAGACTGTAAATTGCAGATATTGTCTCAGATTACTGAAATATAGAACTCTGTCCTGCAAGCTGTTAGCCTTGATTCTGCATGGTGTTGTGCAGTCTCTGGACTGCTGTGGTGTTTCCATGCACAGCTGAATTTCTGTCCCATCAAAATCAGATTTATCTTTAAGTGCCTGAAGGTTTATTATTACTAGCCTACTAGTCTAGGAGAAATGCTTGAGTTTAGTACTTCTGTGAGCTATAATTATTGTGGTAATTTTACTGATATAGTAGGCCTGAGAGTACACCTACACATGTCTGCTTGGACAAGTTCAGTTGCTGCAGGAGTATCTAATAATACGGCAACCAGGAAGGAGATATGCAGTGATATAACAGGAAAAAAAAATCAAGTGGGAGCAAACTTCATCCCTTCTCCAGTGTTTTACATCTGATGAGGAATGGAATGAGTGAAACAATCTGTCCCCTTTGTCGTACTCTTCATAAAGATTTTATTTAGACAGATACAAAGCTGTGAGCCTTTAAGACAGGCTGTTGAGGGTCCACCCGTACCTGCTAGGAGGACAGCAGTCCATGAATGACAGCAAAGAGAAGTTTAGAAAAGGTAATATTGTTGCCATCAATAGTCCTTTCTCAACAAAGAACTCAGATGTGAGGTAAATGTGTGTTGGAGATGCTCAAATGCCTCATCTCTTTCCAAGTAAATAGAGATCAGTGACTTGCAACATCCCTTCCTACTGCCATAGGCACAGAACTGTAGGAGCTTTTTCTTTTTTTACTGCAGCTGAAATGAAATACAATTTAAAGAAGGTACCTTTTAAACAGTTTTGAGATTTATAAAACTGAATGCAGTTTAAGTATCCACACTTTTTTAAATGTGTATTTCCTTCTCAAGGAGGTAGTTTCTTATTTTTCTTGTGCTGGTGCTTGCTTTGTACTAACATGGCCTGTTTTGTCTTTCTCTGAAGTTATTTTAGTTTGTTGATACCAAATAAGATTAAAATAATCCTTTCTGACTTGAACGATGTAGATTTTGAGATTCTTTATATATACAATAGTAGAACTTCCATGGAAAACTGCTTTTAGATGTCTTATATTTCAACTGAAAATTCTCTTATGTTTGGTCCTCTTTAATCTCCTTGCAGCAGTTGAATGCAAAGGATGATTGCTCTCAAATGACAACTTGACCTTTTCATGCCACAACTAGTGACCCACCTGAAGACTGACTATTGGTTGGTTACATGGCACTATGGCAATGTTTTTGCTAGTTTGACCTTTCAGGTGGTACAGTGCCTCATACACGCAGGATTATGATGGAGCCAGTAGAATCAACAAGTGAGACTGAACTCACTGTTTGTGCTTAAGAGTTTGTTTGATTAAAGATCTTTGCTTTGCAGTTATTTTTGTATGAGTTTCATAACTGAAAGGAAGTGATGTGTTGTAATTACAGATATATTCTGGACTTTATTCAGTTACACATTTTGAAGGAAATTGGCTGTTTGCTCAGAATTCCAGATAAATTTTCTTGCCTTTTCTTGTTTGCTATTGTGGGCAGTAATAGGACAGATGCCAAAGGTACACAAGAGAAGAAGAGGAGAGCAAAGCAAACCTTTGTTTCACAGAATGACCAAGGTTGGAAGGGACCACAAGGATCATGAATCTCCAAACCCCTGCCACAGGCAAGGCAACCTCCGCATTTGATACTAGACTAGGTTGCCCAGGGCCCCATACAGCCTGGCCTTCAATGCCTCCAGGAATGGGGCATCCACAACCTCTCTGGGCAGCCTGTTCCAGCACCTCACCACTCTCTCTGTAAAGAACTTCCCCCTGACATCCAACCTAAATCTTCCCTCCTTCAACTTAAAACCATTTCCCCTTGTCCTGCCATTATCTTCCCTTACAAAGAGGAGATTCCCCTCTTGTTTGTAGGCTCCCTTTATGTACTGAAAGGCTGCAGTGAGGTCACCCCGCAGCCTTCTCTTCTCCAGGCTGAACAAGCCCAGCTCCCTCAGCCTGTCTTCATAGGGGAGGTGCTCCAGCCCTCTGATCATCTCTGTGGCCCTCCTCTGGACCCTCTTCAACAGCTCCCTGTCTTGTACTGGAGGCTCCAGACCTAGACACAGTACTCCAGATGGAGTCTCATACAAGCAGAGTAGAGGGGGACATTCACCTCCCTGTCCCTGCTGGTCTCTCCTCTTCTGATGGAGCACAAGATACCATCCGCAAGAGCAAACTGCTGGCTCATGTTAAGCTTTTTGTCCATCAGGACCCCCAGGTCCTTCTCTGCAGGGCTGTGTAGATGCCTGGGATTCCTGTGGCCCAAGTACAAAGCCTTGCACTTTGCTGTGCTGAACCTCATTAGGTTCACCCAGGCCCACCTTTCCAGCCTGTTGGGGTCCCTCTGTATGGCATTCCTTCCTTCTACTGTGTCAACCGCACCACTCAGCTTGGTGTTGTCAGCGAACTTGCTGAGGGTGCACTTGATTCTGTTATTGATGTCATTGATAAAGATGTTAAAGAGCACAGACCCTTCTTACCTGTGTTCCTTTAGCTGTATGTTTCCTTTAAAAGACATTATAAACTATAAAACAGGCATAATGTTTGCTCAACAGCTTGAGTTTTGAGTTTTTGTTAAGGTGTATCTAAAAATGGTATCAGCATTAAATTGAAAGATATTTAGAGTAATACAGTCAGAAGCTAGTCATTATGCATTGTACTCAAACACTCCTTCTGGCATGATTCTCATTTGAGAACAATATCTGAAATTACTAACTTTAAATCACAGTTGGAAATGCTATTCTCAAAATATTTTCCAGAACAGTTTTTGGTGCAGAACAAAGCTTGACTGAATACTTGGAATGTGTTGCTTCTTAACAGTTTTCACTTACTTTTTAAAGTTTTATCTTTTTTTTTTTTCCCAGTTAGAACTGAGATCCATTTAAGACTTAATACTGAATGCATCTGAGCACTTACTGTTGACTCTAGTATTTGTATGTTTGTGCATGAGCAATTTGTTTCCCTGAAACTTGAGCAAGATTTGATCTGACATCAAACACATCAAACATTCTGAAATCTTATAAAGGTAGAGGAAGCTGGTGGAATATGATAACTCCATTTGGTAATTATGTTAATTTTTAAGATAGGAAAGTTATTCTCAATTTTTTAAATTTTTTTTTGCACAACATTTTTTATTCGGTAGATGCTACTTGTAAAAGGGAAGAATCATGTGCTTTTAGAGTAATGGAAAGCAAAAGCTTCTCATAAGCTTTAGTACTAAAATCTGATATATTGTAAGTAATAAACAAATACAAAAGTACAGTGAAAAGTGAAAGATCTTGTTAACTTTTACCAAAATTGAGCAATGCTGTGGTCCACAGCCTGCACAGCCGGGACAATTAATTTGCCCTGCTTTTGGCTCTTGATCATCCAAGAATCTCAACCTGGGAGAGGAATGGCCCATGGATGGGATCAATATTCAGATGATAGCTGCCATTTTCAACTGCTATTTTGAGCGAGGAAAATGGAAATCAGGGATAGTTTTGTGATCTGTGAAGTAAACGTATTGCCTCTAACAATTTTATCTATTGTATCTACATAATAGTTTGTTGCAATGGAACTAAGACTTTGGCCTTCCTAAAAGGTAAATTTAGTGGAAAGGTGTGTGCTCAGCCCTTTTGTAGGGTGTCAGTAGGGGAAGGATGCTCACACTTGACAGTGAAATAACTGTTGTTAAACATTTCCTGCTTAGACTAGAGTATTATCTTGAGCCAGACTCTTAATCTCTTTCTAACCCAGTAGAAGTCTATTTGAGTACTGGTAACTGAACTGCAACATAGACTAGAAGCATTACTTTTAATCAGGATTATAGAGAGACAGATGTCAGGAAAGACTGTTGCCCTAATGAAGATGAGGAAGTTCTAAGGCCAAGGAAGCTGTGACTGCCTTTCACCTAATTCCGTGAACTTCTTCTGTTGCTGGGCATCTATAGCTGAAGGCTAGAGCAATGGGGTACTAAGCCACAGGAATGGAAGTGAAGTTCAGTTTGTAACACATTATGTAGTGACTGGAGAAACAGTGAATTTTAAAACAAGTTTTATCTTGTACCTTGTAACATCATTATTTCTTATTATATAGGAAGCCTATATTTAAATTTTTGAGCAGGTTAGATTTTCTCAGAATTTTCAGCAAAAAATACTGATTTTTTTTTAATTTAATGACTTATAGTTCAGTCAACAGTTTAAAAATTAGGACACTATTATGTTTGTCTGCTAATATGCTACTTCATCTTCTATAAAAGCATTTGTGAGTGATAGCTTAGACAGCTACTTCTATTAAAAAAGCAGATATCTAAAGTTTCTTTTTATTCCTTTTTTCATTGTACAAGTTTTATTCACTTACATACTCATACTACTTTTTCCATACTTGCCTCATTTTGGATATGTGATAAGTATGAGGGTAAAAAAGGTGTAACTTGGAATTTATTTCAGAATAAATTTGCAACCTAGCATTTTCTTTTATTTTTAGTTAAATAATAAAACTCTAAGAGTCTTCTAATTCTGTAACATTATAAATTAATTGAATTTTATGGTTTTACTATATATAGTATCAGTTTCCCTGTGCTTTAAGTGAAAGTTAAAATTATTGGTGGAAGAAATGCTTGTCTCCACACTCTTTTCCTAGTAAAAAAGCAGTTAAAGTAAGAAAACAACAGGAGTTTTTTCCTTTTTTAGTGATAATAGCTTGTATTCTTAAATACCCAAATGATTAGTTTGAAGATTTCTGTATGATGTAGAGTACGAGATAATGCTAATAGTGGTACACACTACACTGTTCACTGAACCAAAGTTGTTCTAGGTAAAGTAATCTTGGCCTCAACTCTTGCTACAAGGGGAATGGGCAACAGGAACAGTTCGTTCAGCACTTCAACATCTCTCTCTGGTGAAATTGGCGGTATTTAACTTATTTCCTGTTTTTCATCATTTAGAGATATGAGAAGCAGATAATGTTATGTACTAGGTCGTATTTCTAATTCTTCCCTGCCTATAGGCTCTGTTGAGTTTTCCAACTCAACTCTATGCTACTAGGACAGTGGAGTATAAATGGAATGCAGCAAAATATCAGGCTCCTTTGAAGCAGATACTTAGTGTTAATTTCAGAGGATCCATTACACATTCTTGCTGGAGTATGGCCAATTGCATTTAAAGTCCAGCGGTTGAGTATGCAGAGAAAGCATGTCTGTCTTGGCACTATTTCTTTTTGATGGGCTGCCGTCTTTCATTAACTTCAGTTAAAGGTGTATTTGACAGTGTTTCAATTTCCTTGTAGTGCTGTGTAAAGCTCTCCAGCTTGTGGCTATAACAATATTATCAGTATAGAAGTTTTCCAGTATCACACTTAAGGGAAGCCTGAAACTCTTTTTTCTTGTACTTTTTAGTGATTTTCTTTAGTCAGGTTGAAAAGCAACCAAGTGAGAAACCATTAGGAAATAGTAGATTCATCTGTAATTGCTGAAATATGCGATGTGAAGACTTTTTCTTCTTTGTAAAACTATATAATATCTGAAGTTGTATGAATTAGTCCAAGTGTCCCCCACAAAATAGGCTGACTTACAGCTATGGGCAACCTGCTCTTATGTCCAGTTTTGAATGTCTCTAAGGGTGGAGATTTCCCAGCTTCAAGGCAACAGTATGTCATCACCCTTCGAATAAAGGTATTTTTGTTTAAACCATTTCCTATATTTCATTTGGTGTTCACTGCCTCATGCTTTCACTGAATACTCCTGAAGAGATGGATGCAGTCTCTTTGCACCCTTCCATCTGATGCTTATGCACACTGAAATCTGCCCTGGGTGTTCTGTTATCCAGGTTGAATGATTATAATGCTCTCAGCTTCCTTGATAATTTTTCTGTGAACTTGCTCTGGTAAGTCCATATATGTCTTCTGTGCAGGAAGCCCAGAGCTGTACACAATACTCCAAGTGTAATCTTAACAGGACTGAGTGAAGATGTAGAATCATCCACAGCGTCTTAGGAATTATTTTTCTAATGCAGTCCAAGATTTTTTCCTTTTTTTTTTTCCCTGAACCGGTACATTTCTGATACTGGCTTGTATCAGGAATGGTGTCGTGAGCAGGGTTAGGGAAGTAATTCTGCCCCTGTATTTGGGACTGTTGAGGCCTCACCTTGAATACTGTGTTCAGTTTTGGGCACCTCAGTACAAAAAGAACACTGAGGTGCTGGAGCAGGTCTAAAGAAGGGTAATGAGGCTTGTGAATGGCTTGGAGAATATGCCCTACGAGGAGCAACTGAAGGAACTGGGGCTCTTTAGTCTGGGGAAGAGGAGGCTGAGGGGAGATCTTATTGCTTTCTTTCAATATCTGAAAGGTGCTTACAGCAAGAGTGGGGTTAGTCTTTTTCTCAGTAGTGACAGGATGAGGAGAAATGGCCTCAAGTTGTGACCGGGGAGGCTTAGGTTGGATATCAGTTGGAATGAAGGTATTTTTTTTTAAACCATTTCCTGTATTTCCTATGAAGAAAAACTTCTTTACCCAAAGGCTTGTTAAGCACTGGAATAGGCTTCCCAGGAAGGTGGTTGAGTCACCATCCCTGGATGTGTTTAAAAACCATCTGGATGTGGTGTTCAGGGACCTGATTTAGCAGAGGGTTGTTAGAGTTAGGGTAGTATGGTTAGGTTGTGGTTGGACTCAAAGATCTTTTAAGGTCTTTTCCAAACTGAGCACTTACGATTCTGTGATTTCTGATGACTTCAGTTCAAGGTTTTTCCCTCCTGTGCTGCTTTCCATCCAAATGGACCCCTGTATGTATGGGTAAATGGTGTTATTCCTCAAGGTGCATAACATAACGCTTCTCTTTGAACTCTGAAATTCACTTTGGTTCATCAGGATTATCTCCAGCAGAGGTTTGCAATAGAAGTGCTTGTTCTTTGAATTTGCATTACGTTTCACAGGCAGAATGGATTGGATGTTTGGGAAAGGTAATGAAAATCAGAAAAATGTTCCAATTCTAAAATCTACAGCCTTAAGTTAAAGCATCTAGTCCACCTCCCCTGAACAGGGGATCCACAGCTAGATCAGGCTGCTCAGAGCCTGATCCAGCCTTGCCTTGAACGTCTTCAGATATGGGGCATTAACCACATCTTTGGAAACATGTTCTAGTGCCTCATCACCCTCATTGTAAAAGACTTCTTCCTTATATCTAACCTAAATCCACCCTCTTTAGGCTTGAAACCATTTTCCCTTGTTCTATCCCAATGGACCCTGCTGAAGAGTCTATCCCCTTCTTTACTGTAGCTCCCCTTTAGTAAGGCTGCTATTGATCATGTCAGAGTCCTCTCTTCTCCAGGCCGAACAGCCCCAGCTCTTTCAGCCTTTCAGCCTGTCTTTGTGGTAGAGATGTCCTATCCCTTGGATCATTTTTGTGGCTCTCCTTTGGATGTGATCTAAGAGGTCTGTGTCTCTCCTGTACTGAGGACTCCATATCTGGATGCTATACTCCAGGTGAGGCCCTCACCAGCACAGGGTAGAGGGGCAGGATCACTTGCCTTGACCTGATGGCCATGCTTCTTTTGATGCAGCCCAGGATACAGTTGATTTTTCTGGACTGCAAGGGCACGTTGCTGACTCACGTCAAGCTTGTCATCCATCAGCACCCCAGGTCTTTTTTGGTAGGGCTTCACTCAATCCTTTCATCCCCCAGTTTGTATTGGTTATGAGGGTTGCCTCAACCTGCATGAAAGATTTTGCATTTGGATTTGTGAACCTCGTGATATTCATCTGGGCTCATTGCTCAAGCCTGTCTAGATTCCTATGGGTGTCTTCCTATCCATCTGGTGTATTGACTGTACCCCACAGCTTAGTGTTATCAGCAAACTTGCTGAGGGTGCACTTGACACCACTGTCACAGAATCACCAAGGTTGGAAAAGACCTACAAGATCATCCAGTCCAACTATCCACCTATCACCAATAGTTCTCACTACACCATATCCCTCAACACAAAATCCAAATGTTTCTTGAACACCTCCAGGTCAGTGACTCCAGCACCTCCCTGGGCAGCCCATTCTATTGCCTGACCACTCTTTCAGAAAAATAGTATAAATGTCACCAATGAAGATATTAACAAGTATCACTCTCAGCACTGACCTCCATCCAAATGGACCACCACTCCCTGGACTCCACCCTGCAGCCAGTTCTTTGTCCATTGAACGTATCAAGTTCATATTTTTCCAATTTGAATAGAAGAATGTTGTGGAGTACTGTGTTAAAAGCCTTACTGAAGTGCGGGTAGATGATATCAGCAGCTCTTACCTCGTACACTAATGCAGTGACACTATCATAGAAGACCACTAGATTGATCAGACAGGATTTGTCCTTGGTGAGGCCATGCTATTCTTCTCATATCACCTTTCTGTCTTCTGTGTGCCTTAGCGTAGCTTACAGGAGAATCTGCAGGAAACCGTGATCTTTCCTGGCAAGAGGTGAGGCAGACAGATTGGCAGTTCCCAAGGTCATCTTTTTTTTTCTCTCTTCTTAAAAATGGGAGTGATGTTGCCTTTTTTTCCAAACACTAGGGACTTTACCTGATTGTAATGACTTTTCAAATAGCATTGAGAGTGGCTTGGCAACCATGCCTGCGAATTTGCTTAGGACTTCTGCCATGCATTTACCTATCAACGCCAAAAGTTCATAGGAGAACTAGTATTTTTTGTACCAAACGCCTTAGTTTTCTGAAGCCTTATTTGTACGGTGTTGTAAGAAGAGGGCATTGTTAGTATATACTCCTGGATTCTTGCCTTGACCGTGATGAAATCAGTTCAAGCAATGGGATTAGGGAAATGATCTTTGACTACTTCTGTCAAATCCGTATGATGGACTTTTGGCTTACATAAGGGTCATGTTAAACTAAACACAAGGCTTAAAATGCCTAAGAAAACAAAAGTCCTTTTGCAACAGAAATGAATTTTAGATATCCAAAAAAGGACATCTACAGGGTGTCTGCTTCCAAACAGACAAAGCCTTGGACTACTAGGAAGGCACTGGTTGAATACGCCCTAAGAACTCCTTCCTGTTATGACTGGCTGCAGAGAATAGCTTTGTGTGTCACAAAGATATGTAATTTTATATATTGGTTAAAACGTTCCTCAAACTTCTGTATAATCATGTTTTCTTTCTAAGCTGCTGGTGGAATGTTGTATTTGGACTTCTTTCCTTAGCTGCTTGTTCTTAATGCAGCTGCTGGTCACGAGGTTAGGCTATTGCCTCTGCAAGGAATTACAAGCTGCTGTGTTGCTCTTTTCCCAGCTTCTCTTTCCATAATTGTACTTGGTCCTGCCAAAAATTCTTGTGTACATGCATCTGCATGGTCTATTTTCCTCTCCTTTATTAGTGCTTTTCACAGGATAATACTTCATTTGGCTATAGTGAGAAAATGAAATGTTGCTTTTTAGTTATAAATGAAAGCATTATTGGCTATATGTCATTGTGAGAGCATCAGTGAGCTAAGAGTTTAAAAGCTAGCTAGTTAAAACAAGTCAAATTTCATACAAATGTGTTTACAATAAATTTACACAACAATTTTGAGTAGATGGAGAAGACCATGTCTGTATGGCAGTTAAAACATTAGATGAATTTGGGCATTGTGAAAAGAATAGCCCTCTCAATGCACAACCTATTGAAAAATGAGGCAAACTTGATTAAGTAATTAGTAAGTATTTATACTATTAACTGTTAATAGCTAATAAACATATATATCTGTTCTGACCAATAAAAAGACGGTGCAGTGCCATGTACTGCTGCACAAAACACCAAAGAACTGTATAGATAGCTTTGAAGTTGGTTCTGTTATGTGGCTCTCATTTGCAGGCAGACATAGTCATAATCTCTTTAAAAGCATCTGTTCAAGACAGTTATAAAGTAAAAACAAACTGATGGTACAAAGAAAAATGAAAAGTTCAAGCAATTTTTAAGATGCAGAGGTAAAATTTTCAGATCTCTAACAAGCTTATGAGCTAACCTAGTTATGATATCATTTGCAGCGTAGGACTTACTGTGATTATTTTCCAAAGAGGACTAATTTATATATGCTGTGTTTTGAAGTCTAGGAGGTGTAGTTTCATCCTTCTCAACAGCCTAGGGCTGTAGAAGTTTGTTACAGCATAAAGTGTTGACTGTGGGTAGTGGTGATCATGGAGGTCTCTCTTCAGCAAGTATCAGGAGCTTGCTGAAGAGGACTGTATTTCGCACTACCCTAGCAGGTACTCCAGGGGATCACTGCTCCTGGTGTTTGGCAGGCCAGTGTGATGAGGTAGCACAGGGTACCTGTGTGGACTCTTTAATGCACCTATATATTCTGCAGTGTCCTGAATTTTGCTTCCCCTAGGCATGCTCTGTTGCCCATTAGTGAAGGAGCATGTCTTCCACTCCTCTTTCAAAGGATTCTTCTTTGGTCTGTATAAGGGATGCAGGCATAATTGTTCACACAGCTGTGAAACAAGAAATAAATTCTGTCAAAAGCCAAAGAATACCCTCATATATAATGTCAGACTCTGGAATAAGTTGCACCTGGATGCACATACTGTTCTAAAAAATTGGTAACTGTTATATACAATCCAGTCTTCTCTAATGCTTGTTTGCTTTTTTTTTTTCCTTTGGTACTGACTCTAAATAGCCACTGCATTTGCATTAGCTTCCTCACTGAATATCATCTGACTTGATCCAAATGAAAGCTTCTGCCATGATATATGTGCATTCCTTAAACTAGTATTTAACAGTAATTTCTATGGATGAATGATGTAAGCTGATAGCTTAATGACTTCCAATGGTTAAGTTAATGAATTTATTTTGCAATAAAGGGGTAAATTGGGAATGGCAAAGCATCCACATTGTTTCTGTTTAGAAGAGCAGGGCATGTACTTGCGTACTAAATGTATGCATGCAGGGGAAATGCCCTGGGCTGCCCTGCATTCTGCTCACTGTCATCACTACTGCTGCTTATTTCGCAGATACAAAGCTTGCCTTTTATCTCGGCAAATAAGCATCTCTGTGGCTGGATTTCGTTGCTTATGTTTATCAGAGCCCCTATGCTTCTGCATAAATCATTAGGATTAATTTTTAATGTAACCTAGATAAATAGCATCTTATTGTACATTGTAAGAGATTTCAAGTTAACTTCCTGTTCCATGAATACCTGTATTCATAAGCTACATGAATCTAAAGCTGCTTGTCACACTTTTTGCTTTCATGTTTTCAAAGACAAGTTTGGAAAGGTATGCATGAGAAACCTATTGCTGAGACCTGGGGTAGCAAGTTTCCCATAGCATTCCTAGAATACCAGAGGAAGAAATATGCAAATCACTTCAAAACCAGACACTTTGGGCACAGCTTACAAATTAGTCTTTTCGGCATAAATCCTAGTTCAATAGCTTAATTATTCAACTGTAGTTTTGCACTCCTGCTACAAAAGAAAGGAATTTCAAGCACATTGTTTGTGAGCCGCTTACAAGCCCTCCTCTATGAACCTTGGACCTTTTTCTGAACTGCTGCAAAGCAGGCTGAGAACATACTACAGATTGGTATGCTGGAATAGTTTTTAAATGGTAATGAATAATATGATCACTTTATTAGAGAACTCTTCCTTGATGTGTTTCCAGGCACTGTACAGGAATGTATTTGTGCGCAGAGTGTTTTATTTTCTTAAGAGAACAAATGAGTTTTTTTTATATCCTTTAACCTTATTTTTTTCCCTTTTTCAAATTTTAAAGCTGTTTATATAATACTTCTGTGAAAAGGACAGGATATCTGGCAGAGAACAACGTTGTAATGACTGCTGTAAGCATTTTTAAAGAGCCATGATATATTCTGTATCCAAACGATTCTGTGCAGTGGCACTAATGATTCTTTCAATCATTTCCTTGAACTGCTTTAAGAGCTCAGATACCTCATGTTTCTTCATCTCATGTTACATGACCAGAATGAAATGTGGCTGCAATTAGGAAGTAGTGCCCACTTTAAATATTTTAGTTCATGGGGTATAAGTAAGCATAATCATATTGATATACAGTGTTAAAGCTAGGTAATAGTCTCACTTATGTAGAAGATACATTAGAATTGGGATTGGAATTTTTCAGTTGATTTCCCTTAGTTGGCAACTTTGAAAAATATGCTGTAAATTAAAACTGCCCATCCAAACAGCTGCAAAGTTTGTGACCAGCACTTAAGTCAGCAAATAATTTCATATAGACCTCACTGACCTTGTCAGCACTGCAAAGAGCATTGCTTTCGATGGGGAGAAACTGCTGTTGCATTATTGTTCTGAGGATGTGCAGGCATCTCTGTAACAGGAGGCATGAGAGAATTTAAAAGCATTAAAAAAAAGGCATGTTTTTCTTATGTTTGTGGCATCTCTGATCTATTGCTTACTTGTAGAATCATAATCTTAAACACAAAATAGAGACAAACAAGTCAGATTATTTTTCCCCCACAAACAATCTCAGCTTGCTTGGAGAGCAAGATCTAGGCTGCCATATGTATTTGAGAACCATCTGCTTGATAAATTCACTGGATTAACATCCTAATATAATAGCATTTTATCTCCAAGTTTTACTTCTGATATAAGGTCAATTTAAAACCGAGCTCAGGTTTTCTAGGAATCCAAATAATGTTTATGTATCACTTGCAGTTGATGTCACTGCAGTTGTGAAATGTGCTGATCCACACTGCTCTGGAACAGTTTTTGTGTACTTACAGTAAAAAATATCTACTGAAAAGGTCTAGTTTTTAAACATATTTAGTGTTGAATCTCTATGTTCCATAAAATACTTTTGCTTTTTTGCTAATAAGTATTTATACTGGCTTAAATCACCTGGGTGACTTAATAGACAAAAGAGGTTTGAAACCTCTATTTTTGAAGTTTGGGTAGATTGTTTGCTTCCCCTATTTTTGACTGTAGAATGAAGGAGAGAGAATCACAACAAAGTGGATGCATTACAGAACTGGCCTGTGGATCATATTGCTTCTTGATAGAAGTAATTCCATTTGCAATTTGAAGGATTTATTCTTCGTTTTTGCTGTTAGGAAGAATAAATATTTTGTATTCCACAATGGTCTTAGTAACAGAAATTATGAGGAGATTAAACAGCACAGTGTGAAGAAGCACCATTTGCTTTTGCTTGTTCTTCACTTTTCTGTATGTCCAGCCATTCTGAGACAAACAAGTGCAGTGCTTTTGCACGCCCTGAAGTATTCTTGCATGCCCAGAGAGTGGAGCTTGACTTCTCATTCTTTTGCAGGTTTTCTTGAAATTTCAAATCATGATCTTCCAACCAGCGTTAAAAGTGCGATAGTGTTCAGAGTTTCATGTTGTCAGATGCTACAGAAATTCATTGATGATATTGGTGCTAAAGGACATAAAACTTCAATGACACAATACCCAGCTGTCTCAAACAGGTCTCTGAAGAAAGAGAATGGAGAAAATAGTAATACAATAATGTGCTTATGGTCTCTCACTGTATCTTTCTATCTAAATTGTAAAGGTATGGATTTGAAGGATGGACTGTTTGGTGGATTAAGAACCGTTTGGCTGAACACAGCCCAAGGGTTGTGATCAATTGTTGTGTGTCAGGATTGAGGCTAGTCACATGCAGTGTCCCTCAGAGGTTGGTCTTGGGACCAGTTCTCTTTAACACTTTCATCAGTGACATACATGATGGCATCAAGTGCACCCTCAGCAGGTTCGCAGATGACACCAAGCTGAGTAGTGCAGTCATTACATTGGAGGGAAGGGAAGCCATCCAGAGGAACCTGGACAGGCTGGAGAAGTGGACCTGTGAGAACCTAATGAGGTTCAATAAAGCCAAGTGCAAGCTGTTGCACTTGGGCCAGGCAATCCCAGGTATTTATACAAAATGGAAGAAGAACCCTTTGAGAACAGCCCTGCGGAAGACTTGGGGGTCCTGGTGAACAAGAAGCTGGACATGAGCCAGCAGAGTGCACTTGCAGCCCAGAAGGTTGACTGTGTTCTGGGCTGCATTAAAAAAGGAGTGGCTGGCAGGGAGCTCTACTCAGCTCTTGTGAGGCCCCATCTGGAGTATTGTGTCCAGGCTGGGGTCCCCAGGAAGGACATGGAGCTCTTGGAATGGGTCCAGAGGAGAGCCACTAAGATGACCAGAGGGCTGGAGCACCTCTTCTGTGAGGAAAGGCTGAAGGAACTGGGCTTGTTTATCTTGGAGAAGAGAAGGCTCTGGGGAGACCTCGTTGTGACCTTTCAGTACTTGAAAGGAGCATATAAACAGGAGGGAGAATGGCTGTTTATGAGAGTGGATAGGACAAGTGGAAATGGTTTTAAACTAAGACGGGAGGTTTAAGTTAGATATTGGAGGAAGTTTTTCACACAGAGGGTGGTAAAGGACAGTATTGTGTTGCCCAAGGAGGTTATGGATGCCCCATCCCTGGAGGTATTCAACGCCAGGCTGGATGTGGCTGGCAACCCTGCACATAGCAGAGGCATTGAAGATAGATGATCTTTATGGTCCTTTTCAACCCTGGCAATTCCATGATTCTATGAAGCCGTTAAGGCTACAGGTTTCCTTGTCGGTTCCTTTTTAATACAGGTGGAAAAAACCTCATGGGAAGAACTGTAAACCTAATGAGATTGTGGAACTGTCAATTCCTGATTGGATGCACAAATGCAGCTAAAAATAATGCAGTATATCATCTGCAGATGCTCTAGTCCTCTATAAAAATGGAAAATAAGTTTCAGCAACTTAGCAAAAATAAAGAAAAAAAGTCTTGTAAAATAGCCTGCTCAGGCTTAAAATATATGGGAACCTCAAATGATTGAATACTTTCTGCCTTGCATGCTGTTTGCCATGGAAAAACTTGCTTTTATCTCCATCAATTAAGCACAAATCTCTCCTACTACATTGTTTGGGATATAAGTATGAATCCCAAATTGTTCATTGCTCCCATAGTCCTTGTCTTTAAGTACAGAAATCTGTCTTAAGTCTAAGTCTGAAAGTGTTCTGCTAATTTTACTTCAAAACAAATTACAACGTGTTAGTCAAAATTTCCCAATTAAATGTTCTGAACAAGCTTTAAGAAGCAATGTAGAAGTCCAGATTCAAATAGTCTTCCAACACCAGGGGCTTTTCTATTTGCTTTCTAGTTCTGCCTGCTTCTGTGTCAATGAGCAAAAGAATTCAGAAAGGATGAAGAGGCATTTATCTTCATGTTAGTAAGCAATGTATGCAGATATAGACAGAACTAAATCAAGAGGAGAGACATGATTATTTTGTCAGATGCAAAAAAAAAAAAAAAGCCTTAAGAGCTTGCAGATTCATTTTTGCATTATTTTAATGAGTTGCCTCCTAGAAAACTGTTATCATAAATAGTTTGTAGGCAGGCCTGTGGGAGATTAAGGCTTGCATATTAAGAGTAGAAAGGGATGTTTGTCAGGCATCTGACTACTTTCATAGTGAATTAAGTTTGAATTTTAAGGAGTTACTGTTGTGAAGCTGTTGAAATGCAGTTAGGTCCATATGTTACGCCTTATGTTATTTAGTTAAAATCTGGTAAACTCAGCAACAGCAGGCCTATGAGAATATTGATGGCACTAAACATCCCAGAATCTTCAAGGATGAAGAACTGACTTCTCTAGTTAAAGCTGAATAAAATGATTCATCTTATGTATGTTACACATTCAGTTATTAGGAGTATGAATATGGAATTTCTTAAATTTCACCGAATGTACTACAGTTGCTTGGGATGTAATATACTTTGCAGTGTAAATAGCCCTAATGCTCAAGCAGTTTCAAGTTCAGCCTTAAGGCTAGAAACACTTTTCTTAAGGAGCTTTGGATATCACGGTCTACCCTGAGGACGTGTTTCTATCCATGAATAGAAATCAAATGGCTCGTTTCTATTTTGGAGAAAGTTAATGCTGACATCTAGTGGTATCCTTGTGCATGTACGAAAAACAGAAATCTGATGGGCTGCTGAATAAAAGACAACTAGCCCTCACTTTGATATTGCCGTTTCAAAATAATCTACTAAAATGTGAGTCTGTTAGAAACAGTCTTTTCTCGTGGAATAACATCAGTACTCGTAACAATACCGTGCTTCTCAAATAGTTTTACTGTCTTGCAAAGAAAAGTCTGTAATGTATTTCCCCTGACTTAAAGAACCTAAAATATGTATCCCATGACTCTGTTATTAGCTTATTTTGCCAAATAATGCAATGCAGAAATACATTTAAAATATTCTGGATGAGTTATTTTTAAACTACATTTGAACTTTTATCCATAATAAAGAAGGTGACATTATATATAAATTATTCTTAATGTTATTTATCTCATTGTTTCCTGTCTTAGTAAATTTTTGTTTGTTTTTAATCTCAACCTACAGGTTCTACTGTGTTATTTATTTTATCCTATTTTCTCCCCCACTAACATGGGGAGGAGTGAATGAATGGCTATATGGTGTTGAGCTGCCTGCTGAGTTAAATCACAAAGCCGTATGTGATAAAATCTGCTGCCTTCTCTAGTTTCTCCAAAGAAAACCTTCATGTTTATTTCAGTGCTCCCAATTTGATTTGTTTATTTATTGTGTTAATGCAAAAGATGCAAATCAGAATAGATGCATGGTAATTAACTCTTTACGACGTTAGTGAGGAAGATGATTTCCAAGGCAGGTATTTTGGTTATATAGTTTTGCGGTACAAACAAATGCTTTGAGATACTTTGGTTGATTCTGAATATACAAGCATGTCTTCATTTAATCTACAAATATCAGGTAGATTACAGGCTGATCACACTGTAGATGAACTGTACTTGAAGAGGAATACATCTGTCTTTCATGGTCAAGTTTCTGACCATGGTCATGACCTTCATTTTGCAGAGGGTTCCACACTGTGGTCTGGAACAACCTGGCACAAAACATCTAACCTGTTTTTTGTTGTAAATGAATCCTAGGAGCTGTAGCATGGTCACTCTGGTGTTCAGACAGGATGTACAGCTTGCATGACGTTAAGATCCAAGGTTTCAGATCAGGGAATACTATTCACATGATTATAAGAGCTAAGCCATGGGATAAGATGGCTGTTTTTTTCTGATATTCTCTGAATGTGCTATAGAAAGCGCTATTAAAACTTTTCCTGTTGGCAAAAGTGGTCACTGGCTGTGTTCTCACTCTTGCATAACAGGATTTTCCACAGGATTTTACACTATAAGTTTTGAGTGTGTTAGTGTGAATAGTGGTCTGTGGTAATGACATGGGCAGATCCTTCTGATCCAGACTATTTTTGATCAGTTTGTAAAAGCAGGGAACAAGTGTCAGTATCACACACTGCCTCTTCTGCTTTGATTTTGTTGTGTTCCTAATCAGGATCGTCTGCAGAATGTAAAATTGTCTCTTACAAAAACCTGTCTTTAGTTCTCAGTAAGATCTCAAATTAATAGTGATCAGCAGGCAGTGACACAATACACATTTTCAAACAGATATTAGCAGTTCATTGGGCACATTTAAATCCTTGTGGTGTCTCTCATGGTCGTTTGCATCTTTCCTGTGCTCCTGTCAATGAATCGTTCCTTTTGATGAACCCACTCAGCCACTGTGGGGCAAAGTGGCTTTCTGAGTCAGGATTCCTCTGTCTGCTCCCAGTTCTTACACTTCCTAGGTTTCTCTGCCTTGAGAGAAGCCCAATTACCACAGCTAGGAACCCATTCATTAAGTGTGTAACTTTCCATACCTCATTTTTCATCGTTTAAATAGATGCCAAAAAAAAAAAGAAAAAAGAGGATTTCACTTTGTCTTCTCTGTGAATTTATATCCTTCTCAAGTACCAGATGATACTTCAGCGGATCAGTCTGAATGTCACACTGCTTTTCCTTTAAATTCCCCTCTGAGTCAAAATTATCTTATACCCTGGTCACTTGGCTATAATTAAATCCACTATCAGCATGGTTAATGGAGAACAGCACAGCAATTAGCACGCATGGGAGTATATAATCTGTGCACAATTGTCCATTTGTATCTGCAAACAAATGTTTCCAAATGTATTTTTATATGCTCAAAGCACTAAACAGTAGGGAAAAAAAAACCCTCCAAATCTATTGAGTCAGGTCCCGTTCTTTTTTGCTGAATTCCAGCCTCCGGGTCTGAAATAGTCATATTTCCAATAATTATATAAGAATTGCCTTGCAATTTAAATGAATTTTAACTGTGCATCAATTGTAAATGTGTGGGGTTTATTTAGCTAGTTATAACCAGATATACTTCCGTTTTTTTTTTGCGCCTTTGTTCTAGCTAGAAGGAATTGAAAGATATTGTTCCGTATTTATGGATAAAAGATTTCACAGTCTTAATCTATGAATAGCAACAGATTTTAAATGCTGCAAATGAATTTAATAAAAATGTACTGATACTGATATTCAGTCCTCAGATTTGAACCTAATGAGTATGAAGACTGATAGTTTTTAATAGTGGTTATGATTGACCTTCCTCACTTTTCTTCCCCATAAATGCGGTTTTTTGCTCCCTTTCAGCCACTTCTAAAGAGTGCAGGCTATGCAATGGCACTGTTGGAGAAAAGCCTGGAAGGTGGTTGGTTGGATTCAAATGGCCATAATCATAGTTCAGAATGAAGAACTGAGATGTAAATAACACTTGTAGAGCGGAAATTTCAGTTCAACAATGCCAATTCATCTTTCACTATTGCTCATCTTCGTTTCTGTGTTACATTTGTTATATATAATTTGTATGGGACATTTTTACCATTACAAAAATAAAGTACTCCAAGTGCATTAAAACAAAACTTGCTTTTAAATGCAGTGAATATTTTTTGCTAGTCTTCCAGAAATATCATAAAGTCCAGTGATCAAATAAATGATCCTGCTTCTATATATTCTGCCTACAGTTGAAGGACTGATGGCAATACTCCATTTTATTGTGAAGGATTTGACACTGGTTGTATGTTGCTCCCAAAAGAAATTTTTTAGCTTGTTTAAGGCTACCTAAAATTGTATCATGTTGCATTTGTTACCTATAGTTTTTAGTTTGCTTAAGAAATTGCAACAGGTGTTGTAGGGGAGCAAGTAATTGGCCAAAACTTTTGAGAAAAAATTACCAAATTGTTTGAACATGTCCTCTCTTGCACATCTTACTTCTTTGAGCTCTAAGCAAATCTGGGCTTCTAAGAATTTCTGGACACTGAATATTGAGGAAAAGGTGCAATGCAAAAAGTTTTAGGTTTCTGTGAATACAGAAATTCTTGAAAAGAAAGATCAACTTCAGCTGTAGTTCCTAAGTTTAGAAGCCAGCAGTCACGTTGCCTTTCAAGGCATAATCTTTAGTAGGAAAATATTTCTAAGAGTGATAGATTTATGCTAATGGTTTTTTTTCCATGAAGTATAAAGCAAAAACTTGTACTTTTTTACACTTTAAGGTTTGTTGTGGTCAGTGAAACCAATTGGTGTGGGGACAGTATCATCTGATCAAAATTGGGATACAATTTGTTTTTGCTACAAATACACTATGAACACCTGCAGAGAAAGGAGGAACAGTGAAAAAGGAAGGGATTCTGAAACCAGACAATTAAATACTATAAGGAGATCCTGGGAAATAGAAACTATTGCAAATGAAAATTATTGACTGTGCATGTTTAGTTGGTAGAGCTGAATAAGAAGAAGATTTTAGGAATGTTGTCAACTTCAGTGGAATGTTTTTAGAGACAGAAATTGCCATTTTTTTTTTCTACAACATGAGAATGCATGACAGTTTAAAACCCCAGTCTTTTTAATACTTTGGTATATAAAAAGCTAAAATGTTTCATTGCAAAATATACTTGGAAAAAAAAAAAAATAAAGTGGTGCATATATGAAACACCGATACTTCTTCAAAAGTGGAGATGCTGAATTGATGCCTTTTTACCTTTTCTAACCCAGACTAAAATGTTAATATTAAAGTGCCCCAGGCTTCTCTGGAATTAGGATTCCCTGGGTAGGAAGTGAAGTGTAGTTTGTCCTGTGGCAAATGTGATTTACTCTGCAGTTGCAGTTGATCTTCAGTCATTGCAATGCATCAGGAAGGTAAACACCACTGTCAAAGCTGGTGAGCAGATGCTGCAGAGTTTCCGTGTCCATTCTTAACTTGAATTTTGAGGTGATAAATAGTTCAGCCATATCTACTGCTTACTGCTGGCTACTGAGTTGCTTAAGTCCCAAACAATGGCTGAATTCTCAGCCATCCACCCAGGCAATGTCTTCAGCTGGGAAAAAGAAATGCATGCAAATATTCTCCTGTCTTCAAATAGCACCCAGAAGTTAGGGTGTATAGTCTCCCTTTTCAGGGATCTGCATCTTAGGCCTCAGATCTGCTCTTCTCCCCTTCTGCAGCAACAAAATTTTAATGCAGTAATTCAGATACTACAACCTTTCGCTGCCAAATAAGCAGTGATGAATGAGTAGCCTTACCTGAACATAAAGCACCTGACCTGTTAGATTCCTCAGCAGCTCAAGTGAACAAAGCTGAATTTGTCTTATAACAATGCCAGAAAAACATCCTTCATCTATCCCTAGTGGTAGAAAATTGATTTGTATTGCAGAATGTCACTTCTCAAGCCTTGCCTAAGATCTTAACTGTACACCCCTCTGGTTTCCTGCTTTTTTTGTGCAAGTAGACCTATAAATTCTATCTAAGCTCTACTATAGTATATAGTGTTCTTACCATGAAGCTAATAGGCAGAGGTAGTGACTGTGTATGTTTTGTTATCTTGGCTCTTCCCCTTGATGCCTGCGGTCTCACCTGCAGGTTATAAAAATGCTGAAGTCCAACTATAATCATGTGCTAACACAAGCGTGTTAGCACTTGTATGTATTTGAAGGTCAGACTAAGATCAGCAGAATTCTTGGCATGTTTGTTCTGGGAGTGCTCCTTGTGCACACACATCCCCACCCTTCAGTGCTTAGAGCTCAGAGAAGCATAAACCAGGTCTGTGCAACAACTGGTTCCTCTCTGCTGCTAGGTATGTATGAAATGGCCACCTCTTCAGGGTTGTGCCTGGCTGCCTTATGTCATCACTCAGAAATGACTGACTTGCGCTGTTATCCTCAAACATTGCGTGAAGGTATTGCTTAATTTTGCCCTGCTTTTTCTCTATATTCTCTGGGCAAGCAGTGCGCTTGACTTTACACTGTTATGAATTTGTCATGTCCTTTCCAGCTCTTGAAAACCTAAGTATCATTTATTTACACTGAAGTTATGGAAGCTTGAGAACTTGATGTGTTTACAAGCCACTTAAATAAGCATAGGTGTGTCCTGTGCCTCAGAAACTATGTGCTTGCTGAATATGCACAACTGTGTGCACTCTCAAGTCTGCCTTGCACATTGGTATCTACTAGTTCTTGTCAATCATGCAAAAAAGGGAAAAGAGTATTGAGCAGGAATCAGTAGAAAGGTGAAATAAAAATGCAGGTTTTGTGTTGACAAAATGTATGGTCCAGAGAAAGAAAAGATGCAGAATACTTGATAGTATTTCTCTGTTGGAATAATACTCTCCGTAAGCTGTTAATTGTTGTGCTTCATTACCCTCAGTGCAGTCTTTTCCAGAGGTTACAGAGCAGCAGAGTAGTAAAACACAGGGAAAAATTCTCCTCAGAGTATTTTAGTATGACTGCATTGAGGGTCAACTTATCAGTGCTGAAGCGTATGGTACAGCATGGAACTAATTTGCTCTTCCCACAGCTGTGAAATGGGAATAAAACAGGCCCTGAGCCTGTCTGCTGTAAAGGAGTATTGTTCTGCTTTCTATTTTGGCATCTTAACACCAAGAATTAGGACTAACTTTTGTCAGGCTATTGCTGAAAGTGAACTGAACTAGTGCTGTGGCTATGTGCTGAGCATCTGGCTGGGTGAGCCCTGCAGAGGGCTCTTGAGAGAGAGGCCTCTGTATTTGTGACACACAGGTGTACCAGTGCTGGTACATCAAGCAGCAGGGCCTGCTGTCATGGCCAGAGGAACATACAAGCAAATCCTCTCCAGAGAAGTGGTGGCTAGGTCACTGGAAAATGTGAACTTATAAATGATGTTAAAATAATACCTGAAACTTTTATTGGGACTTTTAAAAACAATTTCTTACTTTAATATAATAGAAAAGGTCTTGTTATTATTTATTAAAATTAATATATTGTACCGTCACATAAATTCCCTTTTTAAGAAGTGATACTTTATGTGGTTTCAAAGGATTCTTACTCAGCACTGTTTTCACAATAAGAGAAATATCTCCACAGCAGCAACATCCCATCTGCTTTTGGGATATTGTCCCACATCTTCCCAGAGCCTTGGGTATCAGCCCGGGCCGTAGTGCAGTCTCCTGATGCTGCACACCGTGCTGCCGGCAGACGCGCTGCGTCTGTCCCTACTTTCACTTTCGCTTCTCCTTCCGGCCCCGGGCGGCTTCACCTCGCGGTTTTCGTGCTGGAGCGGCCGGCGGCTCCACGCTGGAGGAGGTGAAGACCGCCGAGGTAAGTGCGTGTCTTTCTTCCCTTATCAGTAATAAACGACGATGTCAAAGGGCGAAGTTAAAACTCTGCTCTGGAGTTTGGCGATTTCGTGGCTTGTGGCTTTCTCTTAATTTGCAAAAAGCAAGTTAGCAAAGTCAGTGCCATTGCTGTTTGCTTAATGAGAACGTGCCTCGGTGCTTGTGCCCAGCGGTGGGGTCCCAGCTGGCCAAGGGAGTTCTGCTGTAAAACAAGCAATAGTGAGGGAGCAGAAGTGTCCCTCTCTGTGAGATGCTGGAGGCTCCCTGCTGCAGTTCTGCATTTTTAAAGGTCCTTGCTGGTATCACTGAGAAATCCTGTTTTGTCTGTTTTCCCTTAAGTGTTATTCTGTAACCTTGCCTTTTAAATCTGATATTTTCTTCTCCAGGTTCCCAGTGAAAGCATAAAACATTTTGAGCTGTCTCCAGACTTTCTTCAATGAAAATAGCCAAGCACAAGAAGGCAGCCCTGTTGGCCTTGTTGGAGGTCAGGAAAAGAGCAGTGCTGGGGTTTGCATAGTGAGTGTGTTTCTTCTTCTTTCAAACTTAGTGATGAAATGAGAACAATTAGGGAGCAATCTCATCTTCCTCAGATGGAGGGATGGGCCACTATGTTCAGTACCCGCCTGCAAGTCTGCCGTGTTGGGTTGTTTGCTGTCACCTCCCCTCTCCTGTTTGCTTACCAGTGAGCGGTGAGCTAGTCTGAACTGCAAGAGGCAGGGCAGGTCCACATGCAGTGCCTAGCAAGAAAATTAACTTATATTATTTTAAACAGTATTTTGCAGTCCTTTGTACACAGCTTTTTAATGCTTTCAGTCCTTCTTTCCCTTGTCTCCTTGTTCCCACTTGATTTTACTAAGGTCTTTCGCTATGGAGTCAGGTTGCTCCCAAGAAAGCTCTCAAACGGTCCCCCTCTGGCCATTGTAATGCTGGGGCAGTCCTAACGTGCTCCCCCTGAACAGGCAGGTCCCCTGTGAGGCTGAATGCTACTCAGCCTGACTTGCTGAAGCCTCGTTGGGCTGCAGGTTGCAGCAACAGTTCATTGGAGTGTTTTGTTATGGTGCTGAAAACTCTTCTCTTTAAAACATCAGTTCTGAAAGTTTTTTCTTTATCACTTCAGAAAGCCTTTTCTGTACAAATGTGCTGGTTTAACTTCATTTCATTGTTTGCAATTTGCCATGGAGTTTGAGCTCAAGACTAGATTGTGTTAATGAGTGGCAACTTTCAAGAATAGATAAACGTGACCTGCAGAACCAAAGGGTCATCCTCAGAGTTTGTCTTTGGAGAGGCTGTTGTGGATTCCTCAAGGCCTAATGAGGTTAAAATCCTCTTCTGTAATCTGCCTTGTATTGGGCACAGTTTTTCTCCATGTGGGAGCCCATCATACTGAGACTTGAACTGAGGATGGGCAGGTTCTCCAATCTGATGGCAGAAGGCTGTAGGAATATGAGGACTGTAATAAGAGAAATATCTCCACAGCAGCAACATCCCATCTGCTTTTGGGATATTGCCCCACATCTTTCCAGAGCCTTTAGAGGGAATAATAGAAGTATTTTTTACTTTTAAGAAAAAATGCAGCAGAACATAAACTTACTGCTACCTGTGAAAGCAAGGAAAAACATGCTGGGAAGCACACCTGAATTATTTCCTCTTCCTTTGTTGGAGATAATTCAGGTGAAAATGATACAGAAGTCATTTGATAAGCAGAAATGCTGTTTAATTGGACAATCTCTATCTGAGCAGGATAGTCATGTCATTCTGAGTTCTTATAGCTCTGTTCAGGTCAGAATTTGTGTGGGATTAGTTTTCACTTCCAGTAAAGCTGTATTACAAAATAGATAGTTAGATGAATTTAGGTCTTAAACTGAAATTGAATTAGGCCTAAATTGAAACTGCATAAAATATGAAGAAGTCTGTGATTCATCAGGAATGTAATGTAATGCCTAAACAGGCAGTACCATTGAAGATCAGTGCACTGGTGAACAGATTTTGATATTGTAATGGAAGTACTTGAGATATTGAGGAATATGTTAATTCTTAAAATTTCCTGGGGGGAAAAAATGTGATACCATGAGAAAGAATATATTTTTGTGAAAGCATTTGAATAAATGCCTTGCATCTATGAAGAGCATTTTCTCTACATCTTGGTTCTTCTCACTTTCCTTCCTAGCTAAGTGAGGTATAAGGTTGGTATAGATTCCATTTGTCTGCTCATACACCTTTCTATAGTCTAGAATTCCTTCTTTTATTTTATCTGCAACTGAAGTTAGACAAGCAAAAGCCTAAGTAAGGTGGAAAGATGGTTTGAATTTTGTGTGGCTGGCTTGTGAAACAAGAACAGGCAAGAACGGTAAGATAAAGAAGATGTATTTATATTACGCATTCTTACTGCATGTATCTTCAAATATTTTAAACACAATTAAAGTTCAGGGCATAAGTGATTAACACTGAGGGGGGCGTGTACAATTTGTCATATTAATTTGTCATTTATTATTATTTATACACATACTAAAGCGATGCAAAATTAATTAGAAAAGGGAAAATTGTTGGAAATTTGTGTTAGTTATAGACAAATTGTTAGTAGCTCTTTAAACATAATTATTTTCAGTGAAGAGTGGTTAATACACATACCTTTTCCACCGAAATGGATAGTACCTCATGGGTGAAAAAATGGTGTTTGCTCAAACTGCATGAATTTTTTGTGCCTGTCTTGCTTAAGCCTTCAGTTTAAGGTACGAAGTATGAGTTGTGTCAAAATGATTCTGATTTTTTAACGTGTTCATTTTGCCTTTGCAGATAAAACTATGGGATGTTCTATTCTTTGCTGGAACAGTTTATCTTTCAAACTGGTGTCTGTTTGCTTACTGTGTGCATCAATTGGAAAGCAATGTCAGATTAGAAATACAATGGCAGATTGTAGTCACCTAAAGCTGACACAAATTCCTTCTGATCTTCCAAACAACATAACAGGCTTGGACATTTCCCATAATCAGCTAAAAAAGCTAGTTCCTGAGAATCTGACCCAGTACAGCAATCTGATTTACTTAAATGCAGGATACAACATCATCTCTAAACTGCAACCAGAATTGTGCAAATATGTGCCCCTGTTGCAAATTTTGAAGCTTGAACACAATCAATTGCATGAACTTCCTGATGGAGTGTTTGCTACCTGTAGCAACCTGACTGAGCTCAATCTAGGATACAACATCATAGAAGTAAAAAATGATCCTTTCAAAACCCTGGAGGTAAGCTTTAGAAATGCACCTTTTCTGGTAAATAAAGTATGCATGGGGAATTTATTGCATGTGTATACAAAGCCTATTTGCATTTGAAAATACCCAGCATATGATCTTTATTGATTTTTCCAAAGAAAAGGCTTAGTGTCTTATTGTGTCAAAACACGCTGCAGTCTCAGCTGTCCTGGGAGTCAATGCTCTCCATCCCTTTTTCTCTACTGCATCTTGTCAAAGCATATCTCCATAAAGGATTTATGCTGATGAAGTATGGCATGGTCAGGAATCTGAGTTGCATGAGACTAATGATGGTTGCTAGTCTAAATCCTCAAGGTCAGGCTGTAAGCACTCAGGCTGTAAAGATCAATGCTTAGACTAAAAGTACTGTCCTTCAGGCCTTTGAGGATTGGGAAAATAAAAAGGCTTTTAATTGCCTTTGTTTCTCCTGGTAGGTTGGGTGTTGTTAAGTATTATCTGTAGCATATTTGTGGGCAGGAGTCATGTAGAAGGAAGGGTCTGAGAAGAAAAGAAAGTGAGTATGCATGTTTTGGATAGGTCCGAACATTTGTTTTACACTCAGTATTCCAATTAAGTTACATAAAAGGTGCTTGCTAACTTTTGACTATGTACAAAGCAATGCAGGGAGCAGAACTGAAGTTGTGGTCCTCCATTTTCCACTGCCTCATTGATGGTGCTTGGAGCACACAGAAAGCTTCTTCCTGCAGGAGTGGAAAAGCTGCCATTCTTTATGACAAATTTATTTTAATTGTAGTATTGCAACCAATTTCTAGTACAATATTTCAGAATGTTCTTTTTAATTACATAAAAAGGTTTTTTATACTTTTATTTACATCTTCTCTACAGAACTTGAATATTTTGGATCTATCTCATAATCACTTGAAGTCAGCAAATTTAGGATTGCAGCAACAGCTGAAGAACCTTCGTGAGCTTGTGTTGTATAGTAACCAAATCACTGAGTTAAAAAAAGAAGACTTAAGATTTCTTAGCAACACTTCACTGAAAAGTCTTGATTTGTCATCAAACCCCCTGAAAGAGGTAGGAAGCATTTCAGTAGAAATTCAGCCGGTGTAAGTATAAAATGGAACTATCCTGATTTAACATATGTGATTCTATGGCTTCTGTTTTATGATTATATTTTGAATCTATCAAGATCAAACCTGCAACCATTCTATTGTATATAGGATTATTTCTGATCTTCAGATGTAATACAAAATTATTTTCCTTCCACTGAATAAGAGCTGATCTCATACAGACCAGAGACTTCAAGCAAGAGGTAGATCAAGTACCTCTGTGAACCCTCATCAAGTGTATTTTACAGGGCTTTTTTTTAGAACTGAAGATGAACAGCTGAAAAGATCTAAGTTGGGGAAAAGTGTAATATGCAAAACTAGTTAAACAATATAGGTCTCTCTAGTTATCAGAGAAACATCATTTATGCAAGTAGAGTACTCCAGAGAAATAATCTTTGCAGAATCCACTTCTTTGTTGTGCATGTTTTTTGTTTTTTAAGTGTGTGTTGGCTCTGCCACCTACTTTGTTGCTTTCAATCTTGTTCTCTCTCAGTGTTAAAATACAAACCTTTGAAGAGTGATGGTAAGTGCTGCATTTCTAAGCTTGCATGAATAGTGATTTATATTTTTTTTTGCCAGTTGATTCATCTGTATAAACTTTTAAATTGTAATTGCAAGAATATTTTGAGTTGGCATAAGATTCAACAATAGTTGAGAGAGGCAGTTCCTCTCTCTCTGTTCCCATTGCTGCTTCACTCCTCCTTCTTACTGGTACAAACCTTAGTGAGGAGGTAGACTAGATCACCTGGGGAAACTACAGTTTTGTTGGCATGGTTAGCTTATGACCAGGGTAGTTTCCTATCTTGTTCACTGTATGGCTGCATGTACAGCCATACTGGCACAAGGGTACAGCAGATGACTAAGTAGATGTAATTGTGAAGGTTACTCTATGTCAGTTTAACTTGCTCTGATTTTACAAGTCTGATATCTGGAAAGCAACCATATGCATTTGAATCACACTGATAAATGGAGTATTTAATCATTCAGCTGATATCTGAAACCAAGATGAGGGTCCAGGACTGTAATGGTGACTTCTGATTTATGTCATGGAAGCAAATGTGTAACATCATGTTTCATGAATATAGATTGTGCTCGTGCAGAAAAACTGTTTCTTCGTTAACTTTTTTTTTACAGTGTATCCCTATAAGATACCAATTACAGAAAGTTATCTCAACTACTAAGATACGTACAGTGAAATATTTTCACTAGTTGAATGCAAAATTGTAACAAACTCTCATCTCACTAAGAAACCTTTTATCTTATTCTAAAGGAGTGCCACTCAAAATCATGATGACCATATTAAAATTTTAGAACATGAAATACTACTTCAAGAAGTTTGTCTACACTCAGATGTGGAAAAAGTGTGCAGGAGTTCCAGTTTGCCTGATGCTCTTGTTTGAATAACCTTTCCAAGTTTAGGCTTTAAGTTCAACTTTCTTATATAACTCTCTTGTTTAGGTCAAAATTCTTTTTTCCTTTCCTTCTAGTTTCACACAGGATGTTTACATGCAATTGGAAATCTGTTTGGCCTTATACTGAACAATGTTGAACTTGGTGAAAATTGCACAAGGAAACTTTGTATGGAATTATCAAACACATCGATTCAGAACCTCTCACTCAGCCATGTGAAGCTTTCACACATTAACAGGTTAACTCTCCAGGGACTGCAAGAAACAAACCTCACAGTTCTAAACCTTTCAAAAAATTCTCTCTCTATGATAGAGGATGACTCATTTCAATGGCTGTCAAATTTAGAGTACTTGAACTTGGAGGATAATAACATCTTTAAAGTGTCTTCGCGTTTATTTTATGGATTGTCCAGCATTAAACATCTGAATCTGATAAATGCACTTACTGGGAAAATTGAAGACTTTTCCTTCCAATGGTTACACCACCTGGAGTACCTTATAATGGATCATAACAACTTTCCACAAATTACGACTAACATGTTCACAGGTCTGAAAAACCTGAAATATCTAAGTCTTTATAACTGCAACATAAACTTACAAAGAATAACTAATAAAACATTTGTATCACTTGCTAATTCCAGCTTGCAAGTTCTCAATCTCACAAAAACAAGGATCTCTACAGTAGAAAGTGGGGCATTTTCCTCCTTGGGACAACTGAAAATTCTTGATCTTGGTCTCAATGAAATTAATCAAGAGCTCACTGGTCATGAGTTTGAAGGTCTCAATAATATAGAATATATTTATCTTTCTTACAACAGAAATGTAACTTTGCGAAGTGAATCATTTATTTTTGTTCCAAGTCTTAGCAAACTGATGTTAAGGAAGGTAGGTTGCAATAATCTGGCAATTTCTCCTTCACCTTTTCATCCACTGCGGAATCTGACTGTCCTGGACATCAGCAATAACAACATAGCAAACATAAAGGAAGACTTGTTCGATGGACTTTACAAACTCGATATTCTGGATTTGCAGCACAATAATTTAGCTCGACTTTGGAAACAAGCAAATCCAGGAGGTCCAGTTCTTTTTTTAAAAGACCTTCCCAACTTGCATGTTCTTAATTTAAAATCAAATGGCTTTGATGAGATTCCAGTTCATGTTTTCAAGGGTCTGCATCGGTTAAAAAACTTGGATTTAGGATCAAATAATTTGAATTTGCTGCCAGCAACTTTATTTGATAACCAAAACTCTCTAAATACGTTGAACCTTCAGAAAAATCTAATAACCTCAGTTGAAGAAGATGTGTTTGGTCCAGCTTTCAAGAGCCTGAGAAAACTAGAGATGGATTCCAATCCATTTGATTGCACCTGTGAAAGTATTTCTTGGTTTGCTAGTTGGCTAAATGTCACTCAAGCATATATACCCGGATTGCACAGTCAGTATGTTTGCAACACCCCACCTAAATATCACAGTACTCTGGTGTTGCATTTTGATACCTCAGCCTGCAAAGACAGTGCTCCATTTAAGCTTCTGTTTGTGATCACTACCACTGTTGTGATACAATTCATTTTCATCATTCTTCTCATCCATTTTGAAGGGTGGAGAATAGCTTTCTACTGGAATATTTCTATAAATCGAATACTTGGCTTTAAAGAGCTTGACAGATTGCGGGAAGTGTTTGATTATGATGCCTATGTTATTCATGCAAGAAAGGACACAAATTGGGTGTTGACGAACTTCACTTCTCTGGAAGAAAATGAGCAATTTCAAGTTAAGTTTTGTCTAGAAGAACGAGACTTCGAAGCAGGAATATCTGAATTTGAAGCTATAATTAACAGCATAAGAAAGAGCAGGAAGATTATTTTTATTGTGACTGAACAACTCTTACGGGATCCATGGTGCAGGAAGTAAGTAAAATATAAAATACTGTATGTAAGGGGAAAATTTCTTAGCAGATTTTCAGCAAGGTAATCTTTTTTTTTTTTGCTATTTAAATTAATTAAAAATGCAATGCAAATTCACCTTTAATATATCCTACTTTTGGAACAGTTACAAATTTAATAAACTTAATTCCTCTACATGTAAACTAGTAGATATTTGAACCTGTCCATATGTTTTTTTTTTCTTTTTCAAAAAGTCAAACCATTACCTTTGCGGATTCCTTTCCTTAAAATTATGTGTTTGAAACAGGACAGTCATTGCTGTGATCACTAGCATTCATTTTTATATATCTTTAAGCAACTCTTTTCACTGCTCTTTAGTAGTGATCTCAAATTTGAAGGAACCTTGCTAATTATGGCTACGTCAAGACAGTAGGCTTAGGTTATATTTTAAGAGGATGCTTTATCCTTTATTTAAAAAGTAATTAATTTGATGTAAGTAATGAGAGTTTTATATCATAAAATGTACATTAAGACTTCACTTTGAACTTAGACCCTGATTTTACAGCATGCTGTTATGTGCACTATCAAAAGCTCTATCTGTTATTTGTTCCCAAGCCTGAACTTAAAATTTTGTCTTACTTTTCCTCCAGGTTTAAGGTGCACCATGCCTTACAGCAAGCTATTGAACAAAGTCGAGACTCCATCATACTGATCTTTCTTCATAATATACAAGATTACAAGTTGAATCACGCACTTTGCTTGAGAAGAGGAATGTTCAGATCTCGCTGCATCTTGAACTGGCCAGTCCAGAAGGAAAGAATCAGTGCATTTCATCAGCAGTTAATGACAGCACTTAAATCTAATAGTAAAGCACGCTGAATTCAGTTTTCTGATGTTAGAAAACTAGCAGGTCTTCAGTAAAAACTGAAAAAAAAAAAAAAAAAAAAATTGTCATATTGAAATAAGACACTGAAAGTTGCTAATTAATATTTACTTGTCTAAGTTCACGTACTTGCTGATATCGTAGTTGACCTGCACTGAAGTAATCACATCTGATAGTCATTTCAGTATATGCATCAACAATACGAAAAATTCTGGAAACTGGTGAACATGACTGAAGTCCTTGAAAAAATATCCATCTGATGTAATGCAGAAAAGCCATGGTCTCTATATTAACAGGGTATATAGAAGAGGATGCAATGATAAAATTTCAAATCCTGTCTAGAAAGCAGAATGAGCACTACAACTTGTTTTTAAATCTCAAAGGAAAATAAATAGAAAACAAACCTAAAAATTTTTCTATATTAAGCACAATAACATGGAAATAATTTCTATAGTTGAAGCCTTTGAAAATGGATAAATACGGTGGAATTCTTTAGTGTATTTTGTTATACACTCATTTGGTACTTTCTTCCTTAAAATACTTTACAGAAACTTGGTGTAGTTAGCAATTGTATAGCATTAAGGTTCGAACTTATAAGCTAGTACCTTGATCTGGACAGAGCTGAGAACCAGCTAAGCATGCTCCAAAATTATGTCTATTCTGTTTGACACTCATTGCAATTCTATGGAGCATTTGAGCACAATTTATTGTAAAGTGGATTTTAGACAGTCATTTGAATATTCCTATTAATGTTTAATTTCTCCTCTGATGGTTGTTTTTGTCGGTTTGTTTTTTTTTGTGTTTTTTTGTTTGTTTGTTTGTTTGTTTGTTTTGTAGTTGTTCCATCCTTCATTAGCTCAGGACTATTTTTGCTTTTATGCTTTTACCTTTTGTTCTCCCCTAGCATTTCCCTCATCAATTTCAATACTGCCAAGAACTCTATTCTACTGCTTTAAAAAATAGATTTCAGAGAGATCAACACCCCAAAGTTTTAAGCAGCTTTTTTATGATCTGTTATACATACAGATGAAAAATTTCAGTAGGCTTCTGTGTCTCATGATAAAAAAAAATATAAATGAATAATAATGAAATATCAATTTAATGAATTGGTTTTGCATGTACTAGAAGAGTTGAAAGCAAAGTAGACTACTTTCACTGGCTCAGGAAGTCCTGAAGTGAAAACAAAAGGTTTGTTTACAGGTGAAGTGATAGATGATGATTCCCTAATTACAGTAATAGGATTATCCCATTGTGATGCTTTCATCTCATCTTTCCATCCTTTTCAGGCTAAGTGACAAATTTGCTCTTCATGTGTAGGCCATGAAAGCTGAGGAGGCAAGGCAGTAAGGATGGGGTGCCAGGGATGCACCTCATCAATCATTCTTTCTCTTATTTAAAGACCAACCCGTGAAAGGGAGTCTATGTTTCCTATCCCTGCAATGTCAAAATACAGCAGAATTTCTCATTTCACTTCAAAATGAACTGTTTAGTATATCTTAGCATTTCACATGTAGATTAAGATGCAGAGAATTTGCAGAGAAACACTGAGGTGAAACATGATACGAGGAGTCAAATCAAATAGTCTTTTCTGGCCCTTAAACTGATAAATGACAGCTCATATAAATTCTATAAAGATGCCCTTGTAAATATAACTACCCCCAGAATTGGTCTCTAAACAGTAGATAGGTGTGTTATGGATACTTTTGCAATATAGCTAATACAAACTAAGTGCAATTGCTTGTAAATGATGATCAATTTATATGATAAAAATATGACTATTCTAAATATTTTGACACTCAGTTTAAAATAATTTACATGAGGAAAAAATACATTGTATTATAGTAAATAGTAAAACATGAATATACTTGACATAACATTTTTGTATTACGCTTCCCTGTTTGCCTGGTCTTCCTTGTTTTACTCCTACACATTTGTTTGACAGTACTATTGAGGGTAAGTAATTTACCATGATGAAGAGTTTAAAATCCTTTCAGGATTAACACTCGATGTCTGAACTGCCTAGATTCTATACAGTAGGTGGCATCAGACCACTTTATAGTGATTTGCTGAGAAGACAGAGATCAAATGGATGAAAAGCACTACCACAGTTGTAGCATAAAAGATACTATCTCAGACTAAAGAGGAATGATCGGTATTAAAATCAGCATATCTAAAGAGGTAGAATGCTTGAGTAAGGTAGAATGTTCAGGTTTGTAGAGCTGAGTTGGAAACTGTCTATTGCTGTGGTTCTTGGATTATGGAGAGTAATGAGCAAGTTTGTGACATTCATAATAGATTCTGTTCCAGAGTAAATGACTGAATCTTCATGAATCTCTTTTACTGAAGTGCATTAGTGCTCCAAGTTCCCAACTGAGGGATATGCAGCTAGGACAAATGCTGCACACCAAAAGTGCTTTGGTAGATTTCATTGTGACACGGTGAGGAATAGATGCAAATCTGGATTCATTTCTGGACCTTTTCCTGCTAAAAAGTCCCTTCCCTTCTTATAGTCCCTTATAGATAGTGAAGTTTTTTTTTGGTGTGTGGTCCTGGGCTCCCCATATATACATGGGGAAGTGTGGAACACTTCAGCCTGTACTGCTCTTCTGGTTGCTGCCAGAGGCCATGTTAGCTGCCACACTGTTTGCCTCTACCATAATACTGGCCAGGTTGCTGCTGGTACAACCACGCTTCTCTCTGTCCAGACAGCTCTACAGTGCTAGTACAGTGTTTGCCCCAACCTACACAAGCTGTTATTCCTGACCCTGCTGCTCTCCCAATCACAGAAGCTGGATTGGTGCCACCTTTGCACATGGGTACTTCTTGATGCAGCTGCCTGGCACACTGTGAAAGGCTGCTGGAGGAGTCACTTGTTCTACTTGCCTCTTAGTCTTTCTTTGTGCAGATAGGAGTGCAGCGGATGAAGAAAGGACTTGAAGTGACGCACTGACGCGTAGTCAGCTGATTTTTACCCCTCGGGGTGAGGTGGACTTCTAATTAAAGGGAAAATGTCGTCTCCTTTGCCCAGAGGCAGTATTTCACACCTGACAAGACCACAAGGCGTAGGCTGATGGCTCTGCCTGGGCGGTGCATGCCCGTTGGGTTTGTTTAGCCTAGCAACGCCCGGGGGGAGGGGAGAAGAGGACAGGGTCGGGCCGGGCTCGCAGGCTCAGGGGGAAGGGGTTCCCGCCCCGCTGCCATGAAGGTGGCGGCACTGGAGCTGGGCTCCCTCCTGGTCAGGCTGCACCGCTCCGCCGCGGGTCCCGGCCCGGCCGCCCCCAGCCTTCACCCGCCCTCCGGAGGCGGCTGCACCCCGGCTGCCGGCGGGCGTCCCCCGCGACCGCTGCTCGCTGCCACGGAGGAGGCTGGGAGTTGGGCCGGCGGCAAGGCGCTGCTCATCACCCTGCCCGACATCGGGGAGGAGGCGGTGGCGGAGTGCGATGCCGAAGAGGCGGCGTGCAGCTCGCGAAGCCCCAGGTGAGAGCGCGCCGGTCGGGGAGGGGCAGCGGGTGGTCTGGTAAGTCCCCGTTCTCCTCCGTAGGTGGCTCCTCTGCTGAGTCCTGGGCTGCGCCGAGCAGCTCTGCGCGGAGGGACGCTGCTCAATCCCGAAGGGAGCAGAGAGGGGAGTGGGGTGCAGCTGGAGCCCAAGAGAGCGCAGGGAGTACCGAGCTCGGGCGGGGGATCCGCCGCGGAGGTACGGCGAGAGTTGCCGAAGTCACTGGGAGAAACCCCATGTGTCAGTAAGGTGTGGAAAACCATCCTGGAATGCTTGTGTGTTGAATATCTAAGCTCGATGCTAAAAACGTGTTTTGTTTTGTTTTGCTTTGTTTTGTTTTCCTGTCGTTCACAGACTAGCTGAGTGTGCAGGTAGGACTCAGTTGTCAAGTAGAAAGAGGTTTCTTAGCAAGCTTGTTTCACTATTGGAAGTACATAGCAACAGTCTCTTGAAAGTCGCTGCTCTGCTTTGTGAGGGAAAGAAGAGGTAGGTTTGTTTGTTTTTCTTCACTGATCTGCTGATTTTAAGGAGTCACTTTGGCTCTTGTTTTGCAAGGTACGGTTAATGAGGTGATCATCCAAATTTCAGCCTCTGTGGCTTGTAAAATGGGAGCATGCCACCTCTTAGCCTTCTTCCCCCGACCGAGTAGCCCCAGCCTGTCCAGCCTTCCTTCTGAGGGCTCTTCTGGACCCTAATCCTGTTTGCAGCCTTTTCCTGATTCCAATAAGTCCTGGAGATGCAGGACCAGAATCACACACAGTGTTCTCTGTGTAAGCTCAGTGAGGTTTTGCATAGTGACAAGATAGTGCCTTTGAGTTCTGTCTTGATATCTGTACCAGTGGGCCAGTGTTTTGTTGGTGGCTTTGGTTGTTACTGTGTACTGAGCCCACAACAAGCCTGGGATTGCTTTCTGAATTGCAGCTGGAGCCCCAGTGCCAGCACCATGTAAAGGTGCTTTAGGTTGACAGTCATCATCCAGGGAAAAAAAAACGAGGCATTAAGGAATTTATTTTACCAAACTGCAGAAGAATTAAAATCCACTAAAAAACAAAACAAAACAAACAAAAAAAAAAACACACACACAAAACTCACAAATGAATAGAAGTGTAAGTGACTAAGCTAAGCTATGTAGCACTGTGAGAATAATACAGGTAGAAAGAGGAACTCCCCCTATTATCTCCTCGGACCCCATTTAATGTAGTTGGTTTGGTTTCAGAATGAGTTGTAAGCTCCTTTAGGCTTATTTTTTCCCCCATTTGTGTAGTATAGTAGCCTTTCTAGAATAGTGAGATTAAATTGGTTTGAGTTGTACCAGCAGAGTTCTGTGCAGAACTTATCTGATCCTTTGTATAAATAATTTCAGAACCAAGTAAATGTTGCTTGTCTGTAATTTCCCACAAATTGTTCTTTATTTTTTTTTTTTACTATGAAAAAATGAAGCTGAGCATAATGCTGTTTGAGCTGCTATTCCTTTTAAATGCTGATTCTTTTTTTTTTTTTAATTATTGAAAAAAAATTAAGGGATAAAATTAACTCTTCACCAAATTGCTTGTATTGGGATGAAGAATAAACCTTATTACTTTAAGCTGGCTGTGTGCAGCAAAATGTTTATTTCAGGTTGCTGCTGAAACATTTCTAACTGATATCCCCTCATTATTCCTTAACTGTTATGCTTTTGTATGCATGGTGGCATTTCAAATATTTTATTCATAGCAGTCAAGCTTATTCTAATAAGGCATTGTTTGTCTTCAAAAAGAAGAAACCAGACCAGAAAGATGTAGAAGAAGGAATAAGATACATCACTTTGACAAGGAAAGCCTATACCTCCACATTAGCATTTTTTAATTAGGTGGCTTCACTTAAGCTTTTAGAAGAAGCATCTTAATTAAATATTGAATGCTTTAGAATTCCTTGCCTACAGTTCAGATTTGAATTTTGAGCTACAGAATATGCTATTGTGTCCTTGATAGCTAGGCTTAGAGAGTTTTTGATTATCCAAATGAAATTCCTCTGTGACAAGTTTTAATGGCATTTAAAAGATTCTAGAAGACATTGAAAATTCAGTGGACATTCACATTGATAACAGTTTAATTAGAAGTTACTGGCTAATAAACAAAAGCTTCAGCATTATATTTTACCATTTTTTCTTTTAGATGCTGACAGATTAATAGCAACCAAAATACACTGGGAAGGAAAATAGTGTAAATTTGGTACTGATTTCTTCCTTTCTTTCCCAAGTACTCTGAATATTTTGTGAGATCTATGATGACTAACAATTAATCCTAGTCTGGTGTAGGGCTATACTGTAGTGATTTCATGCTCTTCTAGTTCCACTGAATGAGCAGCAATTAAAATTTACTTATTTATTTATTTATTTTTAAGGAAAAAATCTGACTGCATCTTTAAAAATGCTGTTTGGAAAAAAAGTTGCTGTATAAGGTCACAAAATTGCTTTGGAAAATCACGTTACACTTACCATGATATAGGAGTGACATCAAGATACACAGACTTCTTTTTAAAGAAACATTATGGCAACCTAGAGGTAAACTGGAGAAGGGTTAAATCATTTTATTTAGGAATGGGTAATATTTTGTTGGAATCAGTTGTGCTGCTCCCCATGTTTAAGGACAGTTCTGACATGGGAAAACTGTGAACCTGGTAGAAGAAGGGCAGTTTTTCCTGTAGTATAAAAGCATTGCTGCCTATTGCCAGCTTTTCAGTTCCTCTGCCACTCAAAACTTGTCCTTCCAAATGATGCTCTGTGAAGATGTGAGTAGAAGCAACTTAATGTACAATGGCAGAGAATGGGAACTTGGATTCTGTTTCTCCCATTATAACCACTAAAAGGAATAGATCCCTTTCTTGCTGTAATGCATACTAACATACTGAGAACTGTAACATTACTAGCTTCCTATTTCAATTGTTCCACTCTAAATGAGCAAATGTAATGATGTACTGTCTTATTTAGGTCAATTATTTCTTTTTATTGCAAACAAATGTAAAAGAGCATAGATGTAAATTTTAATTTTATGTAGTGTTACTGGAGTCAGTATTTAAGTATTCTTCTAGACAAATGGAAATAAAAATAATTCCTAACATTTTCTAATATTACATCTATAATAGGTTTTTAGTAAGAACCTTGTGCAGTTTTCAACAAGTAGCTTGTCAGAGAATAAATGTCAGAAATGCTAAAACCAAAGAATACCAGGTGTCCTCAAAGTGGTTTCATTGTTTTCAGGTCCAAGAACTGATCTATTGCCTTTGATTATATATATATATATATATATTTTTTTTTTTTTAATAGGAAACTAGAGTGTTATGTTCACAGTCAGGCATCTAATTTCTGAGTTCCTGACTGGGATCAAGGGTGTTAGTGATAGGAAGCAGAAGATGTAGAGTCCAGAGATGGCTTGTCCCACCTTCTCTAAAGGTGGGAGGCAGCTGGTGTCAGTCACAAGCCCTAACTGCCAGGCAGGGCTGTAGTGGGTGATGAGGCAGCTCTGAGGCCATCAGCAGCTGAGGCTTGTTGGTGTGCTCAGGGCCCTGTAGCTTTCATGACAACATTCTCAATATGTCTGGACCATCTGTTTCCATCACCTCTCCTGCTGGCTGTAAGATACATTTTAGACAGATAAAAATATTCTTTCTTAAAGAAAATACATCTCTCCTGCATTAGTATAAAGACCAGATCACTCCTTGAAATAGAACGAAAGGAGCAGAGAAGAGAATAAAAACCAAGTACCTGGACAGGCAAATGTGGGAAAGGTGAGCAAATATCCACAGTGGGATGGGGGAGAGAATTGGAAAAAAAAATCTCAGCCAAGTACAACTTGAGGGCTGAGGTAAAAATGACTTACTAAGATAGAAAAGGAAGTGAAAAGGAGAATAATAATAGTAATGATAATAACATAAAATACAGTTACAAAAGAAGTGGTGCACAATGCAGTTGCTCACCGCCCACTAACCAGTGTCCCAACAGTCTTCAACCAGTGGCTGCCCCTTGGCCAACTTCCCTGTTTAAAGATTTTTTCACATGATGCTGTATGGTATAGAATAACCCTTTGTCCAGTTTAGGCAGCTGTCCTGTTTCTGTCCCCTCTTTGCATTCCCTTGCCCCCCCCTTGCTAGTAGGGTAGCACAAGAAGTTGAAACATCTTTGGCTTGGTGCAGCACTGCTCAGCAACAACTAAAACATTCCTGTGTTATCAACATTGGTTTTCTCCTGAAACCACAACATAGCATCATATCAGATATTATGAAGGGGAAAATCCAACTCTGTCCCAGCTGAAATCAGGACACCCTTGCTGTCATCTTACTCATTCTTCTGGTGGGTGGATCAGTACCGTGAAACTGCCAGCTTCATCCTTGGTGCACTGAGTCATGAACATTTAGATACTATGCAGTAAATAAAGGACAGGACTTTCTAACAAAGACACTTATTCATTCATTCATTCATTTATTATAGGATGTTTAAATCATTCTGTCTTTAAGGAGACTCAGTTCTCTTTGTCTGCTGAATAAAGCAGAAAAGCTGCAGAGGAAAAAAAGTGGTCTATGATGATGATAAACAATCATGCTCTCAGATATTCCTGTATGGGTATATGGCCAATTGGCAGCCAGCTTGGACAGAATCAGAGCTTACCTAATGTTATGCTGTTGAAATTGAATCTGTGGACTAGCAGCAAGCCTATCCATAACAAATATGTTTGTTAAAAGTTGAAAATAATCTGAAAGTAATTATTTTGTTTCATATGAGAATTACTATTCTTAAAGTTTGTAAGAAATGCTAACTTAGAATATGCGTGCCATAGTTCACCACATTTCATGTATTTATGACTTCTTTCTTCCATGGGGTTTATCAGAAAATCTCTTTATAACAGATTTTTCTGAGTTTTTAGGAAAGATAACAGACTTTCTTGTTCTTCAGTGAACCTATTTCTTTAATACTGTTGACAAAGAAGCAGCCTCCGGGCTGCAGAATGACCTCTGCAGTTTGCCCCAGCTGATAGACTTCGAGCTTCGGAGCATTTGGCCAGCACATGTTTGGCAGTTTACTTTGCTTGATGTTTGTAGCTGACTTGTGGTCGAATTGCTCACAGAAAGTGGCTGTGTACATGAGGGATTTCTCACAGATGGACAGCAGGAGATGATCATTTGTCTGTAGGTACTCTGTCTGCTCTGGCTGATGGATCTCTATTCCAGTTTATTGACAGACTGAGCACCTGTGTTTCAAAACATATGAAATCTGCTTTTTAATGCTTCCTGCTAAGGAAATAGGATGTTCTGGAATAAGGATGTGCTGCTCTGGGAATTTGCTGAGGGATTGGTTAGTGCCTGAGATAAGAGGAGGTGGGTACATAGTACTTGCAGCATTTCAATGTATCTTCACTTTTGTTACCAAGGCTACAGTGTTGCAGCACTTGTTAATGTTTGATACTGAAAGCTATTTGGTAACCTAGCAGATTAAACACTGTTTTCAAGATTCACTGTTACAAGTGAGTAAAGGTGAAAGTACATTTTCATTGTGTGAAGAGCAGACTAGATTCAAGGTGGATGCAATGGTCATTGAATTTGCCTGTTGTTGGCCATATAACCTGAGCCTGCCCTGGCTGCTATCTGTCCAGTATTCTCTTCTCCCATATCAAAGAAGTGATTTCCCCACTGTATTTAGCTTGGTGCAGCCTCACCTTGAATATTGTGTGGAACTGTGAGCACCACAATATTAGAAGGATGTTAATGTTATATTAAGAGACCTGAGGAGGGCATGTCCTGGGTGGAGGGGCTGAGGTGAGGGCCCCTTAGTTGACCAGCCTAGAGAAGAGGAGGTTACGAGGTGACCTCACAGTTCTCTGCAGTTCCCTGACAGGGGATGCAGAGGGAGGTGCTGTGCTCTGCTCCTGGGAACCTATGGCAGGATAGGAACAATGCAAAGCTAACCCTAATAGGGGTTCAGATTGAAAGTAAGGAAACATTTATTCACCACGAGGGTGATCAAACACTGGAGCAGGCTTCCTACAGAGGTGGCTGATGCCCCATACCCGTCAGTGTTCAAGAGGCATTTGGACAGTGCCCCTAATAATGTGCTCTAACTTCTGTTAGCCCTGAAGTGGTCAGGCTGTTGGTCTTGATTATGTTTGTACATTCCTTCCATTGCATTCTGTTCCATTCCTTTCCTTACAGACTAAGATCTTCCCACACTTGTGTCACATGTGCACTGCTGCATACTGCAGAACTGCTTCCACACAAGATTTTTGAAGACTTTATTTGGAAAACTCAGTGCTTGGAGCAAGAAAACTGCTTGTTCTGAATTATTTACTGTATGCCTGACTTTCTTCAGAGATTAATGAAATGAAATGAAATGAAAAAAAAAATCTGATATTCTGATGAAATAAATCTGTTATAAAAAGAAGATGATACTGATAGAATTTGCAAATGTACATCAGTAATAAGAAGATACAGGAAAATTCTTGTGGACCACTTCCAGGTGTGGGATGCTGCTTTCTCCTTGACTCTGTTGGCAGACACTTGATATGGCAGCAATAAATGCCACCTATCAGATCTAAAGAAATAAAACACTCTCCCTAAGATAGTAATTAGCATTCTTTACTATTGCAGTTAATCAAGATGATAGGTATTTTTTAAAATGTTAACTCATAATTTATATTAAAAAGTCAGATTTATTTACATAAATAGGAAAAGAACTTAATAAGCAGATTTTGCTCTCAGAAATTATTTTTCTAGAACCAAGCATTATATTTGTTTTCATTTTCTTAGTGAATCAATATTATGTACATAACGTATGAAATATTCACCAAGCTCATGCAACATTAAAGGCTTTATAATTTTGAAACCATAACCTTCCTGACAACATGAAGAAAACAACAGCCCTGTGAGAATGATAACGTGGCTACACTTTTGGCCTTCATTTTCAAAGCTAGTGTTTTCACTGCTAGATAGAATTTAAGTTTACTGGGTTCATCATAAAAATATTTTTCTCTATAATAAAATAACTTATAGAGAATGCCTTCTTACAGTAATACACATAAAGAAAATGAGACCAAGTATTTTCTAATGAGACTCTAAGTTAAGGAGTTTTTTCACACTTTTGTGTATTAAGTAATGTGATCTTTGCAAGTATATAAGATTTGCACCTCTTTCTCAAGACATATAGTATGTAGCTGAAAACTAGAGGGCAGCCTTGTGTTTTTTAAAGCCATATCCTTAAGCTGAAGAATTTCAAGATAATGAAAACTGTTCATTTTCTTTTTTGAGCTTTTTTTTTTTTTTTTTTCTTTGAAGTAGTTTCTGAGCAGGCTGTTACAAAACTGTAACAATCCTTTCAGTAAGGAAATAGTTTATGACTTCTGTTTATACAAACGCTATTTTCTGTGCTTTACTTTGTTTCACACTTTACTGCTACCAGGGTAGATGTTAAATCCTATGTGTTGTGTAGCCTAATTAACCTGAGTCATGTGATGTGTTTGGTTGTGGATAACCTTTAAAAAAACAAAACAGATAGACAAAAGGAAATGTAAGACTTAATGCCAGGTTTTCCAGTGAAGTAAAGGAGCAATGAAAGACTATGTGTTAAAAGCTACAAGTACAGAGCTGTTTGTGTTTTGGTTCTGATGGCTGGGTATCTGCTGATGCTTGGATCTGAAGGCAGTGGCTGAATTCTAAGACCCTGCCGTGTTACTCCTGAGCAATTGCTCATGAAGATTAACCTCAGTGACTCTAATGATGGGTGGTGTGGCTGCTTCTGCAATACAAATGTTTTCTGTGAGGAGGTGATAGTCCTGACTCATACAAAGTATGAGCACTCCCCAAACAGTCTGATCATCAAGGCATCACTAATTTGCACGTAAGTTCAAAGTTAACAAGTAGTATTTCTGCAAAATTGGGTGGTGTGTTAAAAAGCTAAAAGTGGGAAAAACAGGTCATGTCATTTCTAAGCAAACAGACTGGACAGATACCATAACTATCTTAAAATAATTTTCTGTGAATGGCTACATGAAAGATCTATTAAATTTCTCATGATTCTACTTTCTCTGTGCATCAGCTGGAGCAACCTCAGTTATCCTGTTCTGGCTTCTTGAGGATTACCACTGTTTTGTTAGCTTTGAGAAAGCTGAAGAATAGGGAGCATAAACAGGAACAGACTTTGTCATGTGCTTTTGTTTCCTTTAATAAGTAACATAAGCTGAGCCAAACTGGGAGATTTCAGTAATTCCTATGGTCACTGGGTTTATCTCAGGAAATCCAGACTGCTGAAGGAAGGATTGGATGCTGTCATGTTGACCACATGAAAGGGTCTTCAGCTCTGCATGCTGCTGCTGCAGCAGTCTTCAGGTACAGCTCCTCTAAGATCCACTAATGACATTCAATATTGTCTGTGACATGTAGCACTTTGTGGTCACTGAAGTTGTTAAAGAGGGTAAAAAATGCTCCTCTCTTCTTAAAATGTCTCTAAGTCTATCTGAAAACAAAGAAACACACAGAATTCACCAGTTAAGTCTGTCTGGTCAAGTAGTACATGAAGAGTGTGCTGTGACCAAGCACAGAACCTCATTAGGTGGATGTCTGCCTCACCTAGAGGAAATAGAAGATGTGCATTTCCAATGAGCTTTGCACTGCACGTGGTATAAATGTTCAGGTAAGCCACTGCACTCCTTGCCTAGAGTACTGTTCGACATTCAGAAAGAAGCCATGTCCAGTTTGTTCCTTCCATACACCACATGGAGCAGCGTTAGCTGGGGGATGTGCAGGAGGGCCCATTTTTGTCCACAACTTACCTGGGCAGCCTGTTCCAGTGCTCTGTCACCCTCCTTGTGAAGAAGTTTCTTTGCATATTTGTGTGGAATTTCCTATGCTCCAGCTGATGGCTGTTTCCCCTTTGTCCTGTCCCCATAGACTGCTGAAAAGGGCCATGTCTCTGACTCCTACACAGATGGTGTATGTATATAAAAATACTGCATTTAGGGGAAAAATAAACTTACCTTACATAGTGCTGACCCTGAAACTAGCAATTAAGAAAAAGGAAAGGAATCATGGTGGTACTTATGGCAGTTCTGTAGATGTTTCTGTGCGCCGTAGTATTTCAAAAAGCAACAAAATCTCATGCCTTGTCAAGAACAGAGTGAAGAGGATTCCCTCACTGCAGTGTGCTACATCTTGAATGCTGCATGCAGTTCTGGAATTGCATTTGAAGAAAGGCAGCTGGGATGTGTCAGGTGAAAATGTCCTGCCCTCAGGTCTGGGAGTGAGGTGAACTCACCAGCTGAGAGGAGATGGCTCTGGATGGCGTTACTATGGGCATGATGCTCAACGTACCTGAGTGCAGTGTTCTGGGTAAGCAGGGCAAGAGCCAGCTACTCGTTAGTAGCTGCAATAGGAGAATTGGAGGGCACACGTGGACATCTAGGGGATTAGTTCAAACAGTGTGAGGGAAAAAGTTTATTTTTACAGAGTAACTTTTCTAGAACTTGTTGCAATGAGAGATTGTAGAGGCAAATAGTATCAGCGGGTTCAGGAAGGTTTCCATGAAGGTGCTGGACAGGAACTTCTAAAAGGACATGGAAGGGACTGGTCAGGGACACACTCTCCTAACATCACATAACTGAGACTGTGGATACTGCTGGAGAAGGAGGAAATGTACTGCAGATAATGACCAGATTTTCCCCTACGTAGCATGTCTGGCTGCTGTCATCACACCAAGCGCTGGAGTAGCTGGACTGTCACTTGGATCCCATAAGACGTTCTGAGGTTCTGGTCTGCAGAAGCAGTAGTCAGTGCCACCTGCAAGGTTTTGTGCTGTTGGAGGTAATGTAAAACTGGAGTTTTGCCACTGTGGAAATGCATTTTGTATGTTTTGAAGAGTGACTTGCACAACACACTGAAGGAGGAGGAAGCCGAGGCGACCACACCTATCAGCCGGGACACAAATAACTGCCGCGGTTTTGTTTTCCTCGCGGCAGTGATTCCGAAGAAGGAGCTGTGCGACAGCCTGCGCTGTTACCCGCTTAGGACACGGTCGCCGAGGGAGGCGAAGCACAGCGGGGCGGGCCCGGAGGCTGCGCGAGGGGCCGCCGGGTCTTGCGCCGAGCTGTGCCGAGCCGAGCCGGGCCACCTCGCGTTCTCATGCGCAGGGCGAGGGGTCCCGGTCCGCCGGGCAACTCCCGGGGCCACCGGGGGCTCCTGGTGGTAGGGTGAGTGCGGAGCCGCTCGGGGCCGGCCTCTGCGGGGCTGCGGGGGGAGCTGTCCGGGGCCGGGTGGGTTGCGAGCAACGCTGGAGGCTTGCCGTTCGGTGCCTGCCATTGCAGGCTTCAGTGAAGGCTTCCGAGCAGACTGTTGCGTTTCTCTGCACTGGAGGAGAGTGCTGTGGATGTACTGGGAGGGATTTTTTTTTTTCTTTCTGCGGCTGATTCCTGACTTATCTTCCAACGTCATGTAGTCCAGGAAATCAGGAGACACAGTACTTGTGCATGCAGTGAAATGATGCAGCACAAACACCTCCCAGCAGCATCTTGGGCCATGTGCTGTGCCATCTATGTACTTTGTTTTGAAGAGAAAATCAGGGACGTTTTACTGGTGCAATATTCACATGTATGTAAGTCTAAGTTGCTTTTGAAGCCACTGGAAAGGTACTTGGGAGTTCTCTGAGTAATTGTAAACCTTGTAGGGCTGGGAGATCTGATCAGCATGTTCAGTGCAGGTTACTAAAAATCTTTCAAGGGAATGAAAGAGCCAGGATGGAGGGGGAAAGGTTCCTTGCTCAGAGAAATAACTGCAGGTGGAATCAGGAGAGGAGCACGAGGCTTCCTCCTCTGATGAGTTTTCATAGGATTGCTGCAGGGCCAATGACAGCTCAGGTTTGTTGTTGGCTGTGTGAAGGAATTAGCAGTGTCATGGAAGGTTGTTGATGGTACTGAGCTGTGGAAAGCAAAAATCACCTATGAAAAAAATTGAGAAAGAACTTAGAAAACGACCTGGGCAAAAATACAAGAAATGAAATGATGGAGATGTGTAAAGATGGGCTGTGAGCCCACTACTATTGCCTGGGAGATAGGTCCTGGTGTGATGAACAAGGGATAGGGCAGGAAGATCAGAGCAAGCATGTAGAGATGCTTCCTAATGCTGTTGTCCCAGCCTCCAAGAATCTGCAAGTTTAAATGTATGGTAGCTTTTTGGTGGTTATTAGCCAGGGCACAGGTGTGAGATTGCCTCTTTGAATGGGCAGTTAGGTTTTGATGTTCATGTCTTTGCAATCTGTGCAGAGCCCAGAGTAATACAGGAAAGGATAGGAATATGGTTGAGGAATCCTAGCAGTTACATGGCCAATATGCATTTTCTGGCTGAAGGAATTAAGCAAGCTTCTAAATGGAGAGCTATTTCCTTACAGTTACTCATTCACAAATGTACTTTGATGTAATCATGTTGCTGTTCACAGTTATGACCTGAGGGTTTCACTGGGGTGAAATAAGAACTTCAGCAGGTAAAGTAATCTGTTACTCTAAAAATGCTTCTGAAGAGCATTTTGACACATCCGTATGTATTCTGAAGTGATGGGTATGAGAGGTAAATTATGTTTTTGGAAATTTTGTGGAAATTTCCAGTATTTCTGTATGTAGCTCAGGACAAGTTATTTTTCATAAAGAAAGCTGCTGAACAGAGTAAAATTGAGGCTGTGGCATTCTGACCTGGTTAGAATTGGCATAGGCACTAGGTAAAGTAACTATGTAAGGTAGGGGAAAGACTAGCCCAGGACAGAACAAATATGCTAATTTTTGGAAACACTGTCCTCCAATTACCATAGGAATGTACAGAACATACCTAAAACCAATAGGTTGGTAACAGATATTGTATGGAAATGCATCGTAGCAACAGCATTGGAAAGGTGGTGAGCCTGAGATGCTCAACCAGTGAGTGCCAGGAGAGGTATTGCCTGTATTGGACCCAGGGTATATAACAGAATGGATTTCGATGATTACATGTGCAATTTCTCCGTTGTCAGTAGGAGGTATGCGCCTATTATTGCAATAATGAGTAAACTGCTTTTCACAAAGATCTTCGCCTGATTAGAAGTTTTTGATTTTGAGCAAGTTTCTCAGAATGAGTTTAGCATATTAATGGCAGAACTTAGTAGAAGTACCTGAATTTTAATTAGTAGAATTTTCTCCTATTACAGATTATTCTGCGAAGACCAACAATAATATTGGAGGCACTTCTATGCCTTACTAGGTTTTACTATTCATACATGTGGTTTGAAAGGGATGGTTTCAAAATCTGAGCATGCATTTAGAGATCTAAAAAAGACATTTTCTAGAAATAATTATTCTGGAAATGTATAGTAACAGAAGGCTTGTAGCTTGCTTTTTAATATAGGGAATTTTCAGTACTGGAAGAACTGATGCATTATGACCTGTAAATGTATTGAGAATATGCACGTTTTCTCTTCTAACATCTCAGTTCACTTAAACAGAACAGCCAGGTGCAGAGTTCATAGACTTATTAGTAAGGGACATTGTTTGGTTGGCACCATATCTGTAACTTCTTTTCATGCAGATACATTTGAGAAAACTGGATTTCAGTTAATGATCAGACAGAAATGTCTAGTTAAGCAATTACTGCATGAGCAGTTGCAATTTAGTGACTTTCCTCTGTTTCAGGTGTAGTGAGGTGCTGCTGCAGTTTTTGTGCTTCATTTCAAACTTTAAAGTGCAAAAATGGGTAGAATGCTTGTGGAGTTAAAATGTCCCTGCCAATATCAACCATTCTGTGATGGAAAAATTCATTTGAGTTGCTGTCATCTTTCTTCAGTTGAGGCGTAAGTGTACCTTATTTAATTTTATGAAATTCTTTTTTTTTTTTTTTTGTGCCTTTAGGAAGGGATTATCCAGAGGTTCTACAAATCAGTATCATTCAGGAAAAAGTGGAGAATCTCTTCCAGCAGTTTTTGAGAGAAATGTGCAAGAAGCCATCAATAACTACAGTTGGTATGCAATAACTTCTGAATAAGTACTTCATTAATGGACTCTTGGCTTACAGTTCCATGAAGAGTAATATTAATTTTCAGCAGCTGAACTTTATTCCTGATTTGTGCTACAGGCTTGCATGTTGTTAGAGCACAGTAAGGGATACAAATTAAACTTGGAAGGGAAATCAGTCTTGGCAGTTAAATTCAGATGATACTAACTAGCTTTTCAGGTCAGTTAACTGTCAGGGAATTTCATTCCAGCTGATGTTGGTTAGCCTTTGCTGGGCCCGTGTGTCTGACTGCATCCCAGGGGTGGTGGTGGTTGATAGGGACCTGCTTGAGCTTTCTGGGAAGTTGCAATCCCAGAGCTCACATTTTAAAGTGTACCAGGTATAACAGAAGGGAAGCCTCTGGGTGCAGATCCATAACCTGATGCTAACTGAAACGTTTGCAGAGGTTTTATGTTCAGTTGTACAGAATCTCCTTGTGATAACTTCTAATAGAGCTAAAGAAGATTTATGTTATCCTTAATGTGTAGTTTTTTATGTGCCCATTAATTACACTGGAGCACAGACAAAATAATTGTTAGAGGTAGAAATGTAAGTATGAGTGTGTGTACTTATATATATGTGCTGGAATATCTATTCATGTTCTAGAGTGCCATTACGGTTACAATGGTACACAAAATCAAATAAATACAGTGGAAGGAATTGCCTTTGAGGCAGTAAATGGTACCAATAGGACCATGTACCCACTGCACTCTACTTTAAAACGTGCACTTAAAACTCCTCACAGTGTCTTTAATTGCATGTCCTGAAAATCGTGCATCTGACAGGCAAACATATTGCCATCCATTTAAGTGATCAGTTAAATTACTTTTAAAATGTTTTTATAGAAAACCATCATATTCTTCATTTTAATTGTCTTCTTTTCACAGTGAAATGCTTTCATCAGTTTCATCTAGTGGACATGCAACACCCACAGACCTGAATAATTCTTGGTCTGGAATAAAAAGCTGTACTACTGGTTTGTCTACTGAAAGAAGTTCTGTTTACTCTTGGAGGGATGATGTATGTCACAAAAGCTTTTACAGTATACTTTATCCAACTATTCTGGAAAAGATTAATTTTTATGGAAAATGGATGTGTCTTTTAGGAGAAGAGTAAATTGCTTTAATCAGTAATAGCCTATTGATTAAGGATATTAATTGAATATTTTAAAAATAGTTTTGTTTGCAAGTTGATAATCAGCTGATATGTTTTGTTTTGTTTTTAAAGAAAAGAATAAATAATGGAATTGAGATGTAGGTAGTCTTAAGATTTTGAGTCCAAGAGAGGGATAAAATGTGTTTTCAAGTAGTGGATAACATAAGTGATGATCTAAATTTGACTATTTTCAATTTTCTGAGTCATTAAGTACATTCATGTGTATGCATGCAGACATCCCAATCTAAATATTTATTTAGCTCTTGCCTAAGCTCAGTGGGGTTGTAGGTGGTGCAGGAATAAGTAAAGCCCATTAGTGAGCCTGACCAAGGGGGCAACCATGGTGGCAGCATTCTGAATAAACCTAAAAACACAGCAGTCAACACCATTTTCATTTTAAAAAGCTATTCATTTATGGTGATGGTGCTTCTTACCTTCTACATCATCTCCTCACCTTTAGGGTACTGCCCCCATCTCCCACTTTCAGCCCTACTGGAGGAAGCCTGATGTGACACTATCTGGCCGAGAGTTATTTTCCCATGTCTTTTCAGTGTGATCCTTGAAGTAGTTGGGGAACTCAGGCAGAAGTGAACAGATGTGCTTTGGACCCTGATTATTTCCATTTCCATTTCAGTCTATCAAAGTATATAATGAACATAGCACATAGTAGCATGAATAGGGTGCCGGAATTCTTCAGCAATGTCTTGTACCTGCCTTGCTGGCCAGAGTCTGGCCCTTTTCTGTTTTCGCATGCTTCTGAACTCATCCAATTCTGGTTGTGCTGAGCTCAGTGAAGAGGTACGTAAGGCAGTTTCTCACACTCAGAGCTGTTTCCCAACCACATGTTATATCTCCTCTTTGCTGTTTTACCCAGAAAGGAAAAGCTCCACTTGAAGAAGCAGGATGCTTTGGTGCCTTGTGTCCCAGAGGTGTATGCTGTATTAAAAAGGGAGTCAGGAGTTGTGATACCTTGTAATTGAGGTTTTCTGTTGGCTGCTCTCAGGCAGCTCTGTTACCCACTGACTTCATAAGAAATGTAGGTTTCTAACTCACTGCTGCAGCATCTCGATCAAGCCATCTGCCTCTCTTTTTGCACTGCAGCATATGAATTTTGTCCAAAGTAGGTAATCTGGGGATCATTTTGAGATGCTCAGCCAAGTGTTAGTTGTCCCATTCTTAAAAATGTTCTTTTAAGTATAAATGTATATTTAAATGTTTACCAACAACTATTAATTTTATGATATGTAGGAATTTGACGAAGCCAACACACAGAGAGTGCATCAGCTGTTCTGGGACATTGATGAAATGCTGTTTGAAGGAAAAGTGACCTCCCAAACTCAGAGCCTGCAGGCAGAATGCGCAGACTGGGTTGAGCGATCTCTTCATCTAAGGTAAGGAAATTTCTTGCTGTTACCTGTTTTAACCAGTTATCACTCTGAGATTTTGGGCTGTCCTGCTATGAACTGTTCCTGATGTGTTGTATCAGCAGCATTCAGTCCATTCTGCAGTCCAGTGTGGACTTGAGCTGTGCCACTGTTGTGTGATAAGTCTGAGTAGTGCACTAGCAGCTAATGCTCTTTATTCTGTTTGATACGGTGATGGCAGGCCAAGATATTTTATCAGGATGAATCAGGATCACCATTTTCATAATGTCTTTTTCTAATTAAAGAATACATCTTGTAAAAAAAACACTTGTTTTTACTGCAAGTGAAGGCATGCTGTCAAATCCCAAGAAATTTAGTGTTAATTCTGTTAGTTATTTATTTTTAGAAAAAGCAAAAAATGAAAGCAACCACATGCTTCAGTTGCACTGCACAGCCATCTCGCTAGGCCATGTAAATCAGTGTTAGCAATGTGTGTAATTAGCCCAGCAATACCTGGTTGAACAGATTTGAGAGTGTATATGTGACTGTTGAGAGTTACTTCGTAAAGATGCGGAAAAATATCTATGTGGCATAATGACCGCTTCCTATAGCACAGAGGGCAGAAGTCAGTGTCATACTGCTTTGAACTGTTCCTGCCTTCATAAGTAAAGACAATTAATTCTTAGAGAGGTTCAGCATCTCTTGGCTGTTCTAGACATTGATCTGCATGTGCTTGTATTCTAGTTAATAATTTGTTAAAATCATTAGAAAGAACTTGTTGATAATGGTGATATGTTTTTAATGCTTTTACATATATCTGCTAGTCACGTGCCTTTGCAAATTAAGCTAAAATTACTTCATGAAGTTTGTCATGCTTTCTCAGGATATAGAGAGGCTTAAGTAAATCTGTGGCACTTTTCACAAGCATTAAGACACATTTTACCTTTTATAGGGGGTGTAAAAATTGATGGAATATTTATAAAATGGAGACAGGCTTTGTACTGTGCAATTCATTGAAAACATTGTCATTTCACAATTTTTAGAATGTTTTAACAAGATGAACTGTTGAACATGATGACCTCCTGTATGTATGATTTTATGATTCAAGTCTGATGCTGGCGGTACTAAGTTCAAGAGTTTGAAACTAAACTGAGTTAATCTGGGAGCTCTGTGTTGTTTTGACCATGGGAATGTAGTATATCCTGTGCTCTTAATAGATTTTATTTGTTCTCTGCGTTCATTTGAAAATATTTCTGATGTATTTTGTTTAATATTTATACATTTATAGTGATCTACCAAGTTTGACTTAACTTGATCTTAAAAATTGTATGCTAGAAACTCCTCTTGCATAAGTCAGTTTAACTTTAATGACTTAAATACTAGACAGTACTAGTGTATTACACAAGACTCTGCATCCTTCATGAAGTATTCAAAGAAATAGTATCTGAAGTGTGCTGTTGCATTGCCTACTGTTTGCAGTTACTTGCATTTTTGATATTTTCATGTCAGATGGATTTCTCTCTAAGGTCTCTCTCTCTCTCTTTCTCTCTTTCTCTTTTTTTCTTCAGGGTTCTGGGAAAGCAGCTCCTGTCACCAAAGAATGAAGGTTTTCAGTACTTCGAAAGCAGAAGTGATAGCTCTGTGGATACTAAGTGTTTACCTAGTCTTCATGAATGTACTAGTAACATAAAAGAGTATGTTAATGTTTCTAACTTTTCTATTTTTTCAGAAATCTTACTTCTTAATTTTACTAAAAATTTTCAGTGTAATTAAATATATGCTTCTTTCTTTGAGTATTTAATTCTCATTTTATTGGCAATTTTTCAGACTCTGCATTTCTGGCTCTAAGTTGATTCCTAAAGTATCTCCAGTACTGAAGTCACCAAGTTCACGTTCCACTGTAATTCATGGCTCTGAGTCATCCACATATTCATTCCTGGAAGAAGAAATCTATGATGCTGATGGAAAAGTGGAAGAATATCTCGCCTTTGACATCAAGGAGCTGTAAATAACAGATATATATATGTTTGTTTGTTTGTTTTTAAGAATAACATGAAAAAATCTCATTGAGCCCAGTCAGGGTTCATAAACTGGATTTCTCTTCTTAAAATACAGTTCCTTCTGTTTCTTTATTCAGTACCACAGTGGTCAAAGCATTCAGTGGCATGTGAAGGACTAGGAACGTTGTCATTCTAGTGGTTCCAAACTCACATATCTCATGTCAGAGAAATGTCTCGTAACCACTAATTGCTTTGGGGCATTTTTTGCATGGAGATCAAAAAAAAAAGTCTATTTAATTTTGACACAGGCTGTAAAATGAAGGAATCTGCTTTCTTTATGTGAATGCCTTGACCACCAGATTGCTTAGGGTCATCACACTGGATGTACTTTCAGTGTCTGCCCTAATGAATCTTAAATCCTTGTTGTGCATTGTAGAACAGCTTTGCAAGAGGTGCAGGATACAGCCTGCATTTAGAACATTCTCTTAAGTGATGAGTAGTACAAGTGTCTTCTTGAATATGCAAAACAGTTTTCCAGTGGACTGGTTGAATGTTCCAGCAACTAGGCTGCTGGGCAGAAGAAAGATCATAACATGCTATTTTCTAAAAGACCTCTGTGGAGGGCAGACTTTAGTAGGACTAGTAGGGCACAAAGTTTATCTTTCATGTTCAAGCTTGATGCATTTGCAGAAAAAGACATGCTTCTGAAAAGATGAGGAACCAGTGAGATCCAGATAGACAATTTAGTGCTATTTTTTAAAAAGGATATGGGCACATGCTTTTTTGGAAAGGTTTGGGGATTAAATGTCCTCCTAGAAGTTAAGAATCGCTTTGTTTTACTGCATAAGCAAAATGATTGGAAGAGGGATCTAAGTGAATGTGTGTTTCCCTTCTTTGTGCCTCTTGTTTCGTGTCTCTCTTCAATTCAATTCTGAAATACATGGGCTGCTTGAAAAGTAATGCCTCCCATTTCATTATTTGGTCCACAATGTGAGAAGTGGATGTTGTTGGTATGAGAGTAGAGGTTGCACCTTCCCACCACTATTCCATTACATGTTGTTGCTGTGTGATGAATGGCAGCAGAGGGACAGTCTGACAGAAAGATGCCTAGCATGGAAGTGCATATGAAGCAAAAATGTGTCACCAAGTTCCTCTGTGTGGAAACAATTGCACCCATTTACATTTATCAATGCTGCTGAATGTTGATGGAGACCAAAGAGTGGATGTGAGCACAGTGAGGCTCTGAGTGGTGCATGCAGCAGTGACAACAATGCTTCACATCCAGTGGTGCAGATTTTTATAAGCATGGCATACAGGATCTTGTTCGTCTCCAGTGAAAATGCATAGTTGATGGTGGTGGCTATGTTGAAAAATATCCTTCTGTAGCTGTGAATTTGCTTTATCAAATAATATAGTTGTGCTCTTTTTATCTGCTGTAGTTTTCTTGGAGGCATTACTTTCAGAGTGACCTATGTATATTTATGCTGTTTAACTTAAATATTGGACATAAAGTTGTTTCTTTGATCACTAGTGGATTGTTGCAGATGTATACAGGTACACAGGACTTGATGAAAAAGACGTGTTATATTTTATTAGTGATGATGAGTGTTTGGAGCAAAAGAAAGTACATCTTGCTGAGAAGAGGAGTAAGCATGGCATTCCTCCTGTTTCTCCAATGGCTTGTATCAGGGATGCTGTGGCTTCTGAAATATTTGATCATTTATGGAGTAATGTAATTGGAATATTGGAGGAACTGATTAAAAAACATTTGGAAACGAATGTCACAGGTATTTGATATTTTTTAGATACAAAGTTCATAACATCTAACTTGGATAATTATTTTTTCCCTATAAGTGAAACTTGAGAAATATGTATATTTGTAGTGCAGCATTGTTATATACAAAATGCCTTACCAGAAACCACCCTACAAATGTACATAAAATGATTTCCTACTAATTTGTAGCAAGTTTTGCTTTAGAAGTGTAAAAAAAGTCAGAATATTGATTTAAAGAACTCTGTTGCTGGAGATGATGTGCTTTTGTTTTTAAATCACTGCTACAAACTGATGCCATTAGCAGGGGATTGCTGGCAACATAGTGTGAATCTGGGAATTTGAGTTTCTATAGAAATAAGATGGTGATTTATACTCAATACAAAAAGAAGTTGGTTCATTCTATCAGAAAATGATAGGTTCAAGACTTCTATATTTTTTTCTCTTTAAAAAAGATAATCTTTGGGAATTTTAAAATAATATTCCAAGAATGTTTAGCAGTATTTTCTTAAGAAAACAGACAAACTAAAAAGCATAAACAAATAGGAAATTCTTTCAGAAAAACAACATTTAATCATTTTCAGTTGATTTTTAAATATCGTGGAAACTTAAAACTGTATCAAATTATCTACTGTGAAGATTAATATTGCTAGAATCTCAGAAAATGCTGTTAAAATACAAAATGCATTTTATTCCCTCTATTTTTATTTTTTCTCTATTGTGCAGAGAGTGCCAAGCAGGCAGGAAAACGTCCAGCTGTTCGTGTTACAGCAGATGTTGGCAGTGTCCTCCTTTCCAGAGGCTCTGAAGCACGAAGTGTGTCTTTTGGATCTCATTTAGCTTCATCACAGGTAAAAATAACCTCAAGGAACCTTTGTTTTTAAAAGATCAAACAAACAAACAAAAAAAATGAAAACCAACCCAACCTAATTTGATAAAATAAGTACTGGCATTTAAAATGGTGGTTAAATGTCCCCACTCCCCCATCACTTATTTGGTGGTTCCTAAGGGCAGCATTATCACTAAAGTATTGCTGAAGCTGATTTAAGAATAAAAAAAATAACAAACTCAACAGACCACAATTTTTTTAGAAATTGAATTTTATGAAAGCCTGTATATTCCCTCCCTAGAAACTAATTCTGCTTTTATCACAGTCAGAATTCATAGAATTTAGATAATCAAATCAGCCTCTTCCCTGGACTGCGGGGATGTAAAACTGCAACTTGCTTCAAGTGCTTTACTCAAAATCCTGTGACTTTCAGACTCATTTCTTTTCACCTCTGCTGCCTTTTTCACATGGGGGCTTTGCAGTACACTGCAGTGCTGACAGTAGGGCTTGCCTGTTTTTTCAGTAGCTTTTGTTCGTATTGATAAAATGCCTTTTTTTTTTTTTTGGTCCTGCCTAGTGCCTTTTCCCTCTGTCCCTTGGCTCCTGTTTTGCACATCTTGGTTCTTTTCTTTCTAGCCTCTATTTCTTTCTTTCTTTTTTCTCTCTCTCTCTTTTTTTTTTTTTTTCTCATCTATGTATTCAGTGCAAGCAACTTCGTTCTATCCCATCTGATCTTTCTCCAACATTGGTTAAAGTAGCAAGAAGTAGTCCCAGCAGCAAAAAGAAGTGATATGCTCAGATAAGTGATGTTCAGGCTCTGCAGTCCTGGGTTGGACTGTGCTGAGTGAAAGTTAGAGAATTTAATTCCTGTTAAAACTGAATCTTATGTTGTAAATAAAAATAAAGCTCAGTAACACCTCAGTTTTCTGATATTTTTCTGAAATAATAAAGGTAATGTATTTGCTCCATTTGCTACTTCTGTTGAACTGTCTAAACAGAAGCCTCTCTAAGCAAACAAGTAGAGTATCTTTTAACTATGGGCTTTTGGAGGTCTTCTCTCTTTCTCTCTCTCTCTCCCTCTCTTTATCACTCTCTCTCTTCCTCTTTCACTCTCTAATTTACACACACACACACACACACACACACACAAAATAGAAAGAAAAGTTAATGTGTAGTTGTTGCTGTTACTAGGTTCATCATTTCTCCAGCAGCTTCTGTAGTGACTTGAATGGAGTGATGACAATTCAGGCAAAACCACTCCAACAGAGGCACTTTGCAGTACAAAAAATACAGTAAGTATTGATAGGAAACTTTCTAAAATTCTATAATTCAAATAATGTTAAAGATGTTTTACAGCTATGAAGAAGCAGACTTCCTTGTGTGCATCACAAATGTGACTGAATGTTCAGATTTGAAGATTACAATGATACTCTGTTAACAAATATATATATTTTTTTCTTAACTTTTATGGATTTTTTTCCCCCCATCTCATTCTCCTTTCTTTTTTCCCAGGAATGAACAAGAAGGCAAACCACATAGCATTAGCTCCAGTGCTCCAAATTCAGTGCACACTAGTCTGGGGAGAATTGCTGATAACCATGTTCTCTCATCATCTCGGGTACTGCTGGCATCTGCTAGGAAGCTACCAAGCCATCGTAGGTTACCTTCTCTCACTTCTGATCAACTCTCCTCAAAAGCTCCTAATATGTACAATGGTGAAATCCTTAGGGGGACTAAATTGTGAGTTTTTTCATTTTATTTTCTGCTTTCCTCAGAACTTTACTGAACTTTCACCAGTGAAGGATTTTGGAAAATACTTGAGAACTAATCAAAGATTTATTATTTTATCTAAAATTCAGAGATAAAAATGCAGCAAGCAGAACAGTGTTTTTTTGAGGAGGGGCATTTCTTTGGTTTTTTTTCTTTTGTTTTCTGTTTTGTTACATTAAGTGCTGTTACTTTCTGTGCTGAACTCTATTAAGAAATGTACTGCTTAATAACTTCACATTACTTCACTGAAGAAGTCTTGAATATGAATTTTCCTAAAAGACAATCTCTTAAAATTCTGTAGGGGTGCTAGCTTGGATCATTTATCTTCTGGTTCTGCACATACAGCCCGAAACAAGTTACCACCAATAAACTTGGAGGCTGTTAAACAGTATCCTTCAGTTGTACCTCGGTTGCAGCAGAGCTCTGTAAGTCGTTTATTTTTGTACTGGTATAGAACCTCTAGCTGTTTGAAAATAAGTAAATTGCTTGTTATCACTGGTTGGGAAGGGGAAGGGGGGGGAGGAAAGAAACAAGAACAGCCAACCGACCAGATTTGTATTTCTATGAATATGGATTTAAAAAGCTCTTTTCAGTGTCTTGGTCTGTCTGTGTGTGTATAAGAAGTAGAAAATGATACTGACTGGGATTAACACTTATCAGGTTTATTCTGGCCTATTTTTGAACAACAGAAAAAGTAATAAGCAACAAGAATAGAAGTAAATTGGTGTAGTATTCTTTCTCTTCAGAATACAATTTTGAATTTAGACACCAGTAAAGTCATTTTTTTCTAATATAGGCCTTCTAGGAATTATAAAGTAGTATAGATGAATACAGATTCAAATCTGTTTGAAAAGCATGAGTAGGTTTAAATGACCTTAATTCAGCACTTGTGGTTAGTGAGAAAATATTTTCCTTTTCTTCATCTTTTATGACTTTTTTAATGGTAATGTACAAATTACGTTAACCAGTTCAGTTGCTGTGTTCTTCCAATGCTCTTTTTGATTTTTCTCAGTATCGAGGACAATATGCTCATAGCAGAGTCTCAAGTGCAGTAACTGGCAATACAGAGCAACAGCCAGTCAGAGAACGAACTGTTACTGATCGGTTTTCAAGGCCCAGTACAACTCATACGTTCAGGGTATGTCATGCTGTGAACACCCATTTGTGCCTATTGCTGGTGTATAGGTCTTTTTTGCTGGATCTCTTCTGATTTCTTATGTACATGGATTTCTGCTACTTCTAGAGAGCAGGATGCTCAAAGGCTTTTTGAGGATGTGGATGTTTGCAAAGCAGGACTAATGTATGAGGAAGGAATTTCCTCAAGTCTAATACAGCAAACAGATTTTTTGAGGATATCTGCATGGAAGAGTGCAGGTTTTAGTACTGTTTGTAGCTTTGCATAGTCAATATCATACTATCAAATAGTATTTATTTTGTTTTTACAGGCAGACAGATCTCAGAAAAGATCACTAACTCCCATGGATTTTTCTAACCACAGAGGAACAAGTCAAGGATTTTTAATAGGTAAGCAAAGTGAGAATGACTTGAAAGGTGGAAGGCTAGCAAAACCTACTGACCCATTCTACAATGGAGAAATGAAGCGCTCAAGGAGAGCCATCTCAACATGAAAGAATAGGTGTGCTTGGCAGTATCTGCTGGGCCTCATTTTGAAGTTTGCTCACACTACTTGTTCAGAGATGGTCCTAAAAATCCACCAAAGGATCTTTTGGTTGTCAGAATTTGAAAGAAAAATATTTCCCACTCCTCCAATACTTTAGTAGAGATTTCAGTGTATTTACAGTTACGGCAAGATTATGTGGTGTACAGGCTAATTATCTGATTATACTAATTATCTGATTGTAGTAATTAATTTATATAAGAGATGCTGTGAAAATAGAGACAGGTTAGCAAGTATTGATCTGAGCAAGCTGGCGGCAGTGACTCATACATAACACATGAATGTGTTGCTGTTTCTACCGCTATTAATGAACACCATTTTATATTTTCTAGGCTCACAGCACTACTACAGATCCTGTCATAGAAATCCTCTAATTTCACGGAAGAGATTTCAGATTACTTCTTAATCAAGACTAGAAAGAAAGAGAAGCCCTCTGCACTGAATGGAAGACTAAAGCGCTCTATTTGCCAGCTAGTATCTTGTTTGACAAAGAACACATGCAGTATGGTGGTTATTGCTGAACCCTGTGATCCTCCAGAATACCTATATTACCTTGTTTTAAAGTTGTCTAAATCAGATGTTAGATTAAAAATTAGAGCAATATAGAATGAATGCACTCTTTGCAGAGTCAAGATGCTGCTATACTTTCTTCTCAGGCACTCTTCCTCTTTCTATCTTTCCTTATGGAGTTGTTATTCTACCTGTAGAAGTAAATAAGTTATGTTTATGCTGTGAAGTCCTGTTCCTACTTTTTCATTTTTTTTCTCGGTGTTAAAAATGCTCTGGTCTACCCGGACATCAGTTCTATATAGAACGTATAAACAAGAGTTAGCTGCATCTCCTATTCAACACCTGTTCCAACATTTCTGCATTTTTATTCTTTCTGCTTATTGCAGTAAATATTTTCTTTGTAAATATTTTCTTGTAAATATTTTCTGTCCTTTATTTTTCTTCTTCCTTTAATCCTTTTGATATGAAATTGTTTCACTGCTTCTTAAGCTGTTCTATGCATCATTTGCTGTAGAACTGCTGGGATAAACTGTGGTTATAGGAAGCAGTGTTTGGCCAAACATATTTGTAGATCCTGAATAATTGAACCTGATTGCTGATGTGTGAGTAAGACAGTTTACCCCTTCTTGAGATTTCTTATAAAATATTGGCTGTTACTGTACAAATTAGACCTATTTTTGGTATGCTAGCAAAATGGGAAGAAGAGATTTGGGTTATTTTCTGCCCAAAGATCACAGTCCTTTACATGTCCCTAGCTATTAATACTGCATGCATGCAGTCAGTGATTCCTCCATCCATCATACCCAGAAATTTAAGTAGATGAAGTAGAAGAGCTGTTGAAAACAAGGAAGAGAAAAACAGTTATTTGTCTGAATAATAATAATAGCATCGGGTTCTTGTACTTAGAAACTAACGCTAGTTCTCATCATTTCTTTTTTATGAATGTTTGAGGCTTGGTAATTCAAGGCAAAGAGTTTGTAATATATCTATTTTATATCTGTACTGTTAATAAGATTTCTGGTTTGTATAAATGGTCATCAAATGCTGCATTCTTTTGAGTAAATGAAAGCATTTTTAAGTTACGTTCCTGGTTTGTGCTATTTATTGGTTGTGCTATTTATTCAGTGTTGGTATTTTGATATATTGTCTTACAAAGCAGAAGACTTCTTTGGTATTGCATGTCAATTTAATTCAGTTTGTTCAAAAATGTCAGGTCACAATTCCATGTGATCTCAAAATTCAGACTTAAGTATTCTACAAAAGCTTGCTCCTAATGTTGTTCTTGTGAGTTCTTTCTCCTGTGCTATATAAATATGCACAAGACTGTATGGAAAAGATGGTAAAATATATCTCTTACCATCCCATGCACTCCATGGTAACCCTGATGTTAGGTTATTGAGTAAGTGAAAACAGAAGTTATGTGCTTGTTTAGTTCTATAATGACAAAAGTGGAAACTACCTCATTGGAGAGATCTGGCACTTTGTAAAAGAGAGAAGGTTGCTGTCACCTGAGGACCTTTGGAATTAGACACTGGAGAGGAGAGCAGCAAAACATCTGCTTCAGAAGGTTAGTATCAAAGAAAAGATCCTGTGTATTACTGGAGGCACAATGGAGACTATTAATGTGGCACAGGAGAGGGAACATGGAATGGGTGACTTCAACTGCCAGAATTATAGTGCTTTCCGTCAGATTTTGGGCTTCCAACAGAATCATGGATTGTCCTACCCTGGTAGTCAGTGCATTGGATAGAGTTTTCCACAATTCCTTTCTATTTCTTTTTATTTTTTTTTATTTTGGAGGGGGTTGGAAAGTGGAAATGGTTGAAGTAATGAGTTTCACTTCTCATACTAGCAGCATACCTAAGTATTTATTTGGCACACCTCTGCACCAAGCTTCGGGCTTTGAAGCCCAGGTAGCATTATGAGGATGGAGGATGCCTAAGCTTTTCAGCATTGACAGTGTCTTTTCAAATGAAGACATACTATGATGTCATCTTTATTCAGGTGAGAGCTGTTGCCTGCTCTAAAAGTAATGCCTCCTATGTTATTAATTTGGCCCACAAGGTCAGAGGCATATGTTGGTGATATGGCAGTAGAGGATGAACCTTTCCACTAATATCGTGTTAAATTTTGTTGCCATGTGTCAGATGGCAGCAGAGGGACAGTCTGACAAACCGACATCTGACATGGAAGTCACATGAAGCAATGATGTGAAACTGAATTCCTCCATGTGGAAAATATGGCACCCACTGACGTTCACTTTTGCTTGCTAAATGTTTATGGAGATCAACCAGTGGATATGAGCACAGTGTGATTGTGGTTGGTTCATTTTAGCAGTGACGGTACCTACAATGTGTCACCTCTGCTCATGCAGATTTTTATGAGCACAGAATCCAGGCTCTTGTTCACTGCTGGTGAAAATGCATAGCTAATGGTAGTGACTATGTTGGAAAACATTGTTTTGTAGCTGAGAGTTTGTTCTATCAAGTACGGCTATTGTTATTCTCTTTGTGTCTGTAGCAGTTTCCATAGAAATAAATAGGAGCTGTTACTTTTGGAGCAACCTATGTACAAAATTACTTGTTTTCCTATGCCTTTCAACACATTTTCTGCTTTAATCCTGTTGTAATCATGCATGTGGATATCAACTGCAAATGAATTATGGTGATTGCCAAGTCAGCAACTAGTTTATCTTTCTTACCATGAATGCTGTGTTTTTTTACAATGGATGGCAGAAATGCCCTGTAAGCCTTAGCAAAGAACTAACATAAAGAATGTATCACAGTTTGTTTTTCAGAATATGTTGTGTACTTCTCTTTTGACATTCTGTTGTACCAGATCCATTTCACCCTTGCTCTGCTATAGGAGTTATTTTTCTTTCATCAATGATGATTTCATTGATTTCCTCATCTGCTTAGTGACAGGCAAAAGCCTGTTACCTTAGTTACCTTAGCCTGTGGACTGACACAACTGCTTGATAGTGTGGCAACTCAAACACACAGACTTTCACTTAAATAAGAGGCTGGGTAAAAGAAGATTTGCCCTATTACACATGTTTATGAAGGCAAACTGAGAGAACTGGTAGTGTCTACTGAAGCACAAGACTGAGCAAATGGCTCTCTGGGCAAAAAAGGTATAGCCCCACAAGCTAACCACAACCTGATAAGAACTATTAAAAGATATGTGTCTCTCTTGCAGAATATTCTCCTTTGGAGCTCAGTGAGCAAAGGTTTGTAATGATTGTGAGCCTCAGGGACACCAGATTTCTCATTTCTTCTATTTAGGTGTATCTTGTGTTTGTATCAGCATCACCACTGCCAGCCGCTGGTAGGTACCTGCAGTGTTAGCTCTGCTGTATTTCACTGTTTTTTTTTTTGTTTGTTTGTTTGTTTGTTTTTGTTTTTTTTTTTTGTTTTTTTTTTTTTGAGTTATTTTTCCCCCTGGAAGGAATTGTCAGCAGTCAGAAACACAGATTATTTGCTCAGAATCATGATTAACCATTTCTTCTATTTATCAGCTTCATGATAATGAGCAAAGAATGTAAAGAAGTATGTAATTACCTAGATGATCTCCTTGCTGCAATGCAGAAGGTGTGCCTCTTAGTACAACCCACTTCCCCACTTCCCTTCTTTCCTCCTTCCCTCTTTCCCTCCCTCCCACCTGAACAAAAGAGGGAGCTGATGGGAATATAACTCACTGCATTTATAAGACAAGGTATGGTATATATCTGCTTCTTTCTGTAATTAATCATTACAAATAACAGTGTTAGTAGCAAAGTTCATTGCCAGCTGTTTACTGTGCAGAAAAAATGCAAGTCAGCTCTTATGATAATGTGCTGACTAGGAGACTGCAGGAATGAAGTGCTAAAATTTATTCCACTCTGCTATCAAGAGTAATTTTAATTAATTGTTCCTTCCTTAGCTTCTGATGTTCTTTCTCTATCTGTATTTCTTCTCTTAATTGTTAGTATACTCCTGAGGCAGTAAAAGCAGCAGAGCTTATGATCACAGTCACAAAACCACAGAATGATTTGAGTTGAAAGGGCCATTAAAGCCCACCCAGTTCCAAATCCCTACCATGGACAGGGCTGCCAACTGATAGGTAATGCTGCCCAGAGCCCCATCCAACCTGCAATGCTTCCAGGGATGGGGCATCCACAGCTTCTCTAGTCAGCCTGTGCTAGTGCCTCACCACCTTAAGATTGAATGATGATTTAAAGCCATTTTCCCTTATGCTTTCACTACACTTCCTGATAATGAGTCCTCCTCTTCAGTTTTTCTGTAGGCCCCCTATGGAAGGTCTCTGTAAGGTCTCTCTGGAGGCTTCTCCAAGTCTGGGTAGCCCCAGTTCCCTTACCTTGTCGCCTATCTTAGGAGAAGTGCTGCAGCCCTCTGGTAATGCCTGTAGCCTCCTCGGGACTTGCTCCAACAGGTCCATATCCTTCATGTGCTGGGGGCCCCAGAGCTGAATGCAGTACTTCTGGAAGGGCCTCATCAGAGTGGAGTAGAGGGGGACAGTCACCTCCCTTACCGCTTCTGATAATGTGTATTTTACTTCTACCCAAGCACTGTGCAAGTTGCTTGCTGACCTTAACTACATCCTCCTTAGAATCTGACATCGCTGGGAGCAGCTGCAGAGAAACAGCCTGTGCCTCTCTATCAGGTTCCTGTGCTGCCACCAGGTCAGTATGTCTGTGACACTGGTGCTGGTTGCTGTTAGTTATGTTACACGACTTTAGCCAATGGCTGAGAATTCAACAGTGACATGAGCAAAAGCTGAATGGAGAAGCATGTGTGATGCCTCCCTCCTCTCACAACCAAACTAAAAGGGAGTCAGTCCCCATCTCAAGAACTTCAGGCACTGTGTGGCAGAACACTGCAGCAACCTCTGCCCCGAGCATTCAAAAATGCATGAAGAATAACAACAGCAATGAAGCTGTTAAAAGCACTCATCCTCCCCATATAATCTCAAAGATTTTCTCTTAAAGTGATTTGAGGAAAGTTTTGGTCTGTGAAGGCTCCTGTTCTTTGTTTGAAGTGGTGCATGGAAATGGTGCTGTTCCTTGAGCCCTGCCTGCTCCGCTGTCCCAGACTGCACACAGGCAGCTTCTCCACATTCTTGCTTATGTCATTGTTTATTTTTGTGGTCTAGAGCTGTGCCTCTGTGTACTGTGTTAGCTCCGCCTCCCGCTCAGGGACAGATTCAGGCTCTCTGCTCACTACCAAGTGGCAGCAGAGGGAGTAGGCAGTGCCAACTGGGACTGGCCCAGGGGCCAGAGCTGCTGGCAGGGAACAAGGCTTGGTCTGGAGCAGGGAGATGGCAACAGAGATCATGCTAGGAACCATGGAGGGAATGCAGCTGCTGCCCTGGGTGGCTGGAGCCATCACCCTGCTGCTGACAGTGGTGACAGTACGCTCCCTACCCTCCTTGATGAATTACTGGTGGTGGTGGCGGGTGATGAAGCCCATCCCAGGCATCAGCCCATGCTACCCCTTTGTGGGAAATGCTCTCCTGTTGGAGCGGAAAGGAGAAGGTAAGGACGGCTCACCTGCCAGTTGTGGGGTATTGGCACTACGTGGGGCTTGATACAGGAACCAGCCTTGGGAAGGTGTGTGGGTGGCCAAGTCATGGCTGGTGGCAGGTGGCAGAATGTGCCATTGCCTATAGGTATCTCTTGGACTGTGGACTCCTACAGAGGAAAACTGAGAAATGAACAGTGGAGGAGAGAAACAAAATGTTATAAATGTGGTATTACTATTAGTGAAAGATTAGTTGGAGGTTGAATCTGATAGTGTTTTTCAGGTACTAGTGCTTGACTTGGGACTCTTTCTTGCTCTTAGAGATGGGGAGTGAAAATGCTGTCAAACATATTTTTGCAGGAAGTGTGCTGGGCTGTCTCCACAGGAAGTACTGTTTCTTAATACAGACCACTGTATCCATAGCACCGGTCATATCTGTAATCCAAACACAGCTTTAGCTTGGGAAGCAGAAGTACTTCAACAACATTTTTTTCCTTAGTGAGAAAGTGCAAGGGAATTCCAGCAAGCTAAACTACTATGTCGTTTTCAGATTTAGCTCTCCATTAGGTTTCTGCATTTGATTAAAAATAACTTATTATTTGCAAAAATAGCAATTTTTACTGTACCTGTGTTGATCAGTAGTGCCTTCTTTCAGCCAGATTCTTAGATACCCTCTGATGTGAAAACTTCTCCAGCTGTGCTGTCAGTGCAATAGTAGTTTCTTTCTCAGTGTATCTATGTGTGTCAGCCTGCTCTGTGCACTCATGTTCCTGGCTCTGTTAGGTCTGATGCAAAAAGAGAGTCACAGGAAGTACATGGAAGTAATGAGAACAAGCATAGCATGGATCTACACACTGTTCAGTGCTGACACAGAGATGTTCCCTCTGCCTTTTCACAATGTGTACCCTAGCATCCTATGGAAACATAATGTTTCCTCTATATATAACCTTGCTTCTCCTACATACAGAAATGAGAGACCTTGGTTGGAAGTGAGCAGGATCAGAATTTAGTGCCATTAGAACTTTGCATAAGGCTAGCGAATGCTGTATTTGGGTATCTATCGGGAAACCAATCATCATTCTTTCCCTTCCATTTTGGGACCTTTGACTTTTGAACTCTACATAGGCACTGGGAGGAGGTCATTTGTTTTTTAATCTGGTTTGTGAAAGGGCAAAGACAGATTTAATCCTTACACATCTTGATAGCAGTCACCTCCTCTAGAACTCCAGAGCCAGCCTGATTGCCTTCTGTGATGAGATAATGGGACCTGTGGGCTAGGAAAGAACATAGACACCGTGTAATTGGGTTCAGCAAGGTCTTTGATATCATATCCCATGCTTCTGTATAGCTGAACTAGAAAGATACTGACTGAGTGGATAACAAGAAGGGTGGAGTACTGATTGTCTCACTACTATGAAATCCAACTGGCAGCTGTGCAATGGCGCAATCTCTCATGTGATTCATGGCATAGATGATCCCATGAGCATTTGTGCCCTTAGAGATAAGGGCATCTGAATTGCTAAGTCCACAGTGTCTTTGTAAACAGCCATTTATCCTTCAATAATGTTTCTAGAATGATGAGAGTTGTTTGATCCTTCAATAGCCTGCTTTTAAAGTCCTCTGCCATTATCAGCTACTAAATTTTTTGAGTGATAATGGTTCCTGCACAATGCTCTGCCATTACTGTGTGCTGTGTATCACAAGTGTACCATCTGTGAGAGAAGTATCAGATGGGAAAAGGCTTGGTGCAATACTTGGGAAGTAGAGTCTTGATGCAGCATTTTGGCTAGTTCCAAGCAAACAAAATGTAAATTTTGATGATGTTAATTTGGTTCAAAGTTATAATAAAAGCATTATAGTGCAGCAAGCCTATTCTACAGTGCTCTGAAATAGCTTAAGTCAAACTGTCTTGTCTACAGTTTGGTGAGTTTCTCCAGAATACAGAGCCTTTGAGAGTGTGGTCATAAAGAAGTGCTCCTGTGAGCACTAATAGACAGGAGAAAAATAGGCTGTTTGGTCATCGTGGAGAGATAAAACTACAGCAAAAACATAATTATAGAGCATAAGATGAGAAACTTCACCACATGAGTCTTTCATCTCCAGTAAAAGAACACTTAATCAGCTTTTTCAATTCTAGGTTTTTTTAAACAGCTACAACAGTATGCTGATGAGTTCAGGAAAATGCCGATGTTCAAACTCTGGTTAGGCCCACTGCCTGTCACGGTATTATTCCATCCTGATACTGTGGAGGTGAGTGTGCTTGTCTCCTTTTTATCAGTTTTACTATCATTCAAATCAAGCTCAAGCTATTAGTTTCTATTCTGTCAGTGTAATTTTTGCAAAAAAGGGCTTGAACTGATTTAACTGGAGGCTATCCTCTGATCACATGCAAAAGAAAAGCTGAAAACATAAGAATAAAAAAGCCTAACCTTGGAAGAATTCAATGCAGAAGATGGATCAGCAAATGAAAGCATCTAATTGATATGTTTTGTACAAAGAAACATGCCCCCTTAGTCTTGTTTCATATGTGGAAGCTTCTGCTCCAAAGACCAGAACTGGCAAGTCCATAGCAGGGAAGTCTGGGCCACTGAAATAGATGTAAAGCATTATGAAATGCTATTTGCAGTGCTTATATCTATTTGACTTTTACATGAGAATTGATAAGTCTGTTTTGATGTCATGAAATGTAGTTGTTAGTTTAGCAATGGATAATGATTGCCTTTGAGCTGGGAAGGTGGAGTTGTTTCCTTGCTGTGATGCACAGTTTCCATTGAAACTGGGTGGAACATTGCATTGACAACAGTGGGCAGAAGCGTAAAGCCAGGTGGAGAACAAAGATTTGGTCTGTAAAAGATTACTTAAGGGAAAAAATCCAGAATACTCCACTTGTATCAGCTTGTGCTGAAATAGTACGCATTTTATGAGCTAGTAAATGTGAAGTTTCACCCAATTGTCTGATGACATTATTTAGTGCTGTTTTGTTTACTTATGAAAGTAATGAAAAAAATATGCCTGTTTAGGGACTGCTAGTTGTTAAGCTGATTGCTCTATGATTTCAATGTGGTATTACACAGAATCACAGAATTGTAGGGGTTGGAAGGGACCTCCAGAGATCATCAAGTCCAGCCATCCTGCCAAAGCAGGTATTACTGGAGGAGAAGGGGTAATACATATTTTTGCTGAAAAGCACCCTTGCAGATGCCAATTTTTCTGCAGAGAAATGGTACTTCCTTCAAATCTGGTTGAGGTTGGCGACCACCGGGTTTCTCTGAGCTCTGCTAGTAACTTTGGGGATTTTTTAATTTAATTTAATTTAATTTAATTTATTTATTGAGGAGGATAACGGGAGCGGAGGTAATAGGCTTTGAGTATTTCACTATTTCTTGGGATTGAGATACTTATAGAAAGACTTGAGGGTGTACATTCTGTGCTTCCCCTGAGTACCAGCTGGTGCATTTGCATTTTCCCGAGGCTCAAGGCATTTTCATGGCTGAACTGAAACCATGTGATGTAATCTTTGCTGAAGATATCTCTCCACCTAACAAGTGACATGTTTTGTCCTCCTCTCATTTTCTGACAGGTTATTCTGAGCAGTTCAAAGCATATACAAAAATCATTCCTGTACAAATTTCTGCACCCATGGCTGGGAACTGGACTTCTGACAAGGTATAGTAAAATACAAAATTGATTCATTATTGCCATCTTAAAGTTTGCAGGCTATATGGTAGGAAGAGCGCTTAGTGGCAGGAATGTTGTGTGCATTTCTGGGCAGGTATAGATAGTAGAAATCTTATTTATTGTGACTACTTGGCTACACTTAAGCTGCTAATGCCTGATAAAAATAGTTTGGTGTTACATATTTCTCAGTAAATCTGACCATTGATACTTTTTTTGCCCAGAATCTTCAAGCAATCTATGTTTTGAAAAGTTGTATCCTGTGGAAAGTGGTGTCCTCTAGTTTGCTGTGCTACATGTTCAGTGTTTTGACTGTTGTGACAGATAGGATTACTGCGGCAGTACTGTTTGTGTACTGCTTACTTCAGCAGGTAAAATTGCAGACTTTCTTGAGGAGCCTTTCTTGAGGTTGGTGATGCTTTGGGGTGAGATGGGAGAGTATCCATACCCATACTTTTTCCTTCATGGAATGGAGACTTATAAGAAGTGATGCTGGCTCAGAGTGCAGGCAAAAACTGGAAAGAGAAAAGAGCAGTGGTGTAAGACTTTTGTGTTTGACGGTCTTTGACAGGGTTGAGAAAAGTTTTTCATTTGGATAATGCAAATATTCATTCACCAGAGCAAGGCAAACGTAGTCTGATATACAAGTCTGATGCCTCTGTGCCTCTTCTTTATACATCAAATTCCTTCTGTTAGCAGTGGAGCTTTGTTGCCTATTTGGAGCTCTTAGTGAACTTCTCCTGCTTCTTGATGGGACCATGGTGTTTTAAAAGCCAGCTGTGATTGTGTGGTGTAGAAGATGCAAGTATATGTGAGAGGATGAGAAGTGTCATTTTACCTGTATTTTGTTTGTGTCCCTTACACATGAGAGGTAGTAATCAACAGCAAAGTGCAGAGTTGAGGTTCCTGGGTGTATGTGTGGCATATGCTCCCAAAAACTGGTTGTTTTGTCTCCAGGTAGACTTTTAGGGATGTTTTTCCTTCCTGGAGCTTGCAAAACATAGAAATATTCTACTCTCTTTTAATGTTACATTTACTCTGCTGGCTAAGAGCAGTTCAGGAAGACAGCAAGGTAAGCTGGCCCAATGGCAGGTTAACTGGAGAACTGTTCTGATGATTTGCCCTGTAAGAAGAGCATCCAGTTGTGTGCTGATGGGACTCCTGATTCAGAAAAAATGAAGAAGAACCTCTGAAAGCAAGTACCGCTGCCTGTGGCTCTTTCACAGACTTGTAGATACTTTGTAGCCAAATTTTCAGGCAGCAGTTCATTGGCATGGTATCCTCAGCCTTCATTTCCAAGACAGTTCACAAATGGGCAAGCACAGGTGGTTATCCTGATGTGGTGTGACTTAGGCCTTAATGTTGAATAGCTGGTTTGTCCTATAGAAAGATTCTGCTCACTCTCTCTGAACTTGTGCATGAAGTGATTGTGTGGCTGCATTGCTTGAAGAGCTGTTGGTATTGGTATCTTCTGTTGATAGCAGATACGGAAATGGCAGTTTGTGCTTCACAGAGAGCTGAAGCAAGAAATGTTTCCCACTTGCTCCTTCTGATGAGTGTCATAGGGATGTTGAAGAGTCAACCACAGCATGCCCACCTATGAAGTTGTTCCTGGTGGAAGTTTTTACTATGTGCTTCCTGTAATAGTGAGGAGTTGGAGATTCAGTCTTTCCCTTTCCCCTGTCACTTTTGCAGCACTGGAGACAAGTGGCGGTCACGGAGGAAGATGATAACTCCCACATTCCACTTTGCAATCTTAAACAACTTTCTAGAGGTTATGAATGAACAAGGAGGTATTTTGTTGGAGAAACTTGAGAAGCATGTTGACAAAGAACCATTTAATATCTTTATAGACATCACCCTGTGTGCCCTTGATATTATTTGTGGTAAGTTCTCTTCAGTTCTTGTGGTGGGGCTGTGAATGATGTAGATTCTCATGAGTATAGTGGTACTGCATTGTGAGAGGAGATGAATGTCTCTGCTTATTGTGTGCAAGATCATCCTTTCTCCCAGAATCCATGTAATGGGTCATTGATCAAGTGAGCATTGAGCTGAGCTTGTGGGATGAGCAGGGCAGAAGCAGGAATCTGCAGCAAGGTTTTGCTGAGGAGCAGGGTTTCTGTGCACAGAAATATAGATCAAGGTTGTTATCTGGAAAGGGTTGTATGTATTTATTTGTCAGATTGACAGTGTGGTGACAATCAGAGTCTGGGAGCAATATTAACACTGTGTACCAGGGACTCTGCTTTCCACTCTGAACTTGTGAAACAGTGGTAATTTCCTCTTTCTAGAAACTGCGATGGGCAAGAATGTGGGTGCTCAGGACAATAGGGACTCTGAGTATGTTCGTGCAGTCTACAGGTAAGTGGAGATTCTTCCTTCACTACTTTGTAATTAGGTTGGAATTGTTGCTGCCAGTGTTACTTAATTTGCTCTGTGGGCCAGGAGTGGAGATGAGGGTAATACAAGTGGAGTTAGAAAGCAAAGAAGGCTAGGAAAAATCCTGAAGTTCTTCTATCATAAGTATATGCAGTGGGAGACTGAGGCTGCAAAGAAGTGTAAGCTGCCATTCAGTTAATCTGTGGTATTGGAGGTAATAATTCCTCCTCTGAGGCTCTGTGTCCAAATGTACGTGCATTTTTGATTTTTGAAAAAGTGCTGTGAATGTAGTTTTTGTTGACAAATGTTACGTTATGTATTTTTTGTGCCCTTAGGATGAGTGATCTAATCCAACAGCGACAGAAGAGCCCTTGGCTTTGGCATGATCTTTTGTATGTTCTGTTCAAGGAAGGAAGAGAGCATGAGAGGAATCTTAAGATTCTGCACAGTTTTACAGATACAGTATGGCCTCTTTCTTTTTTTAATGTAACATTTTACTTGATGGAGAGATTTTGCATTTGGTAGATATCTTTCGAATAGGAGATGAATTCAACACTCCTAATATACATTTATTAGGAGAACTATTGCTCTGTGATGCTGAGGAATACCCTGAAAAAAAGGCCATGCCTAGCTTTTTTGTCACGTGGTCTCAGTTTTGAGCAAGGGAATGCACTACTCCAAAGGAATAGTGCAATCTTCCCTTTCGAGCAGAACTGCTGAAATAATACATCCAGGTTCCCACATCAACAATAAGGCACTTTGGCGTGGAAATCACTGAGCATACATTACTAGCTTTGTATAAAATGCAGTCTTATTTCACTGTTTTAGGCTGTGAAAATAACACCCATTTCTCCCATTGAGTAGCACTTGTGCTGTTTTTGCCAAAGGCTGCCCTCCCAAGCCCGCTGTTGTTACCAGGAGGCTGTTTTCCTGGAAATGGGTGTATATAACCCTGCAGTGTCAAGGTTTCAGGTTCCTATAGCAGATGAAATAGTCCCAGAAATTTTAATACCTCCAATGATCTGTACTGGTTATGTACAGTTACGTTGTATAGGGAATGGGCATCCCTATCATGCTGGGTTCTGTCAGAGTGAAACTCTAATGAGAGTTGTTTTTAAGTAGCTCAGGTTGTATTTTGCTTACTCTTATTGGAAATTACAGCAGTGAAAGATGTGAGAAAAGGACTTGAGGTAATAATATTGCCGTCCTCTCATGTTGGACTGATGCATTAGATATAAGAAATGAAATATTAGTAGAAGATGAAAAAGGAAGTGAAAATAATAATATTACTTAGTGTTGGTGCTGACAGAAAGCAGAGATGAATATTTTTGAGTGTATGTTTACTCTGAGAAACAATGGTTGTATAATTGTATTTTTCCACATCCAGTGCTTGTTCTGAACAGAATTATGTACTGCACAGACCCTTTTCTTGTGTTTTCCCTCTCACCGATTTTTTTCCTCCCCTCCTGTTGATTTTTTTTTCCTTCTTGTTTTTCTCTCTCCGACAGAAGCTCTCCATCTGTCACACTGACCTAAAAAGAGTAAGGTCAAACATTACTCTGATACCAAAGAAAAGATGGGAGCCTTCAGTGTAATGTTTCCAGTCATGCTATATATAATTCTGATGTAGTCTTGTGTCATGCCCTGGGTTTTCTTCCATCTTCTGGGTTTCCCAGAGGCTGGAAAAATGGTCCTTTTCTGAGTGATTGGGTTGGGTTAGATTTCTTCTTGGTGGTTGTTCTGTTCATATTTTTGTAGTCTTCTCTGACAAGAGGGACAAGAGGGACATATTTCATCTACTAAAATAAAGTCAGTTTAGGTTTAAAAGCTGAAGCTAACAGTTATTCTAATTAGGCCTACCTCATGTGGACTGCTACAGATGTTTTAACATGTTGAGACAATTCTCTGTGGTGTAGACTGTACGTATACACTGCATGCATCATATCTAATATATTGGTTTAATTTCAGGTCATTGCAGAAAAAGTTGCAGAACTTGAAAACACCAAGCTAACAAAACATGATACTGACGTGAGCAGTGAAGAAAAAAGTGGATCCAAAAAGAGAGAAGCCTTCTTGGACATGCTGCTGAATGCCACAGATGATGAAGGGAAAAAACTCAGCTACAAGGACATTCGTGAAGAAGTGGATACTTTTATGTTTGAGGTACCCAAGGAAGCTATTGTGTTTTGTTTTTCTTTTGTCCAGAATGCAAGATTCACCTGTTACAGGTAGTGACCCTTCCTTTTCTTAGTTTGGGAAGCTGCTTTTAGTATCAAGTTATTTTATCCGTAGAAGCCTAGGAGGAAACACCAGTAGGAGATAAATTATCTATCTAGAATTTTTTGCCTGGACAAAATGTAGAACAGTACACATGGCAGGTCCTGTCTACACAAACAGGCTCTGTTTATACAAACAGATACATAATAAGACATAATAAGAGCTTGGTGACTGAAATGGAGCTTCAGCTTCTGCTACAAGCCTCATCCATGCTAATGAGAACTCTAAATGTTTTCAGTGTTTTGCCTCACATCTTTGTCAGTTCTTTCTTGCCATGTTGGCTGTAACCTCCTGGTTTTGTCATAATTGTGTCTCAGAGGAGCTTAATTCAGAATTGTATTAATGCCACTTTAACTTACAGAAATTCTTGCTGTTTTACCATTCCTGAAATACTCCATAGCATATGGCACTACATAATAAATGGAATTCTTTGGTGCCAAACTAATTTGATGGTTAACTTTTACTTCTTCTGTTCCCATCAGTTGTATTTTTTGTTTTGTTTTGTTCCCTTTCCCTATCCTTCACCTGTTTTTATGCAGTGCTGAGAGTGCTTCTCTTAGGAAACCAAATAGTATCTCCTTCTCTGACTACTCAACTGTGTCTAATTAGACCATTCTGGGTAAAGTTTTTGAAGATTACAGATAGTGTCCCTGGTATATCCACTGCATCAGTCACCAGCACTTGATGTTGTAGACTGGACAGTAAAAGAAAAGATGATTATACATCTATTTTATTGCCTAGATATACAGAGACACTGATCTGATATACCTCGCTGAACAGCTAATCCAACACTTAGCAGGAAGGGAAAAAATTGCAAGAGTTACTGATCTATGTAGAGCCATAGGAGCTGGTCACTGGATTCCTGAAAAGGAGAAAGCAGCAGGCATCATCATCTGAGACAATATACTAGGGAAAGATCCTGGTAATTTATGCAATTTTCAAGAGGCAGAGTAGAAAAAAGAAGGATTTTTGCTGGGTTATTTCAACACTTTTTTTAATCAGCCTTCAGGCGCACAGTATGAATCCTGAATCATCTTTCACCCTTTTCGTTTTTTTTTTTTTTTTTTTGGAAGGTTGCTGGAGTAGTAGAGCTCACTTACCCTGCTAGCTGTATTTATTTAGCATGCTTGTGCCCAAGTACAGAGTTGAAGCGAATGTCTTTGTAAATTTTGATTTTTAGGGTCATGATACAACAGCAGCTGCTATGAACTGGGTCCTATATTTGCTTGGTCATCATCCTGAAGCCCAGAAGAAGGTTCACCAAGAACTGGACGAGGTGTTCGGTATATTTTCATTATTCCTTCGTTAGGGTTATGGTGGTTTTTGCATTTGTGGATGGGGCTTTGATAGAATCATTGTTAGCCTAGAGGTAGAACTGCAGGTAGGAACAGGTCTTGTGGTCATCCTGGAGATTTCAGTATCTGGGTGTGGTGGGGATTGGTACTGGATGGTCCATAGGAGACTACAGCCCAACTTATATTCATGGGCCAAGGCATATATTCAGTGTCTGTATTACCACCTTTTCCTGTTTGATGCTGGTAAGTTATGATCTCAACTCCTGGAGGAAGTGGGATGTACATGTTTAATCAGAGCAAAGTGAACACATCTTGTTCCCTTTCCATCCCTATTTTCTTTTGGGTAGGCAACACAGAGCGTCCTGTTACAGTGGATGACTTGAAGAAACTTCGATACCTTGAGTGTGTTGTGAAAGAAGCCCTGAGGCTATTCCCTTCAGTTCCCATGTTTGCACGTTCCTTGCAAGAGGATTGCTATATTCGTAAGTAACATTCAGTTTGCTGATGTTTGCCACTTTCATTCTAGCAATTTTAGTGGAAGTGTTTCCCAAGTAAAGGACAGGTATTTTGTTTGTTTGTTTATTTAACTGTGTGGTTGTTTATAGGAAATCACTTTTTTTCCCTGCTGTTGTTTAGCCTTGTTTTTTGTTGTTGTTTTATTTCCTTCTCTCCTTGTTTTCTTCCAGGTGGATATAAGCTACCAAAAGGCACAAATGTCCTTGTCTTGACTTATGTGCTGCACAGAGATCCTAAGATCTTCCTTGAGCCAGAGGAATTCAGACCTGAGCGCTTCTTCCCTGAAAATAGTAAAGGAAGGCACCCGTATGCTTATGTGCCCTTCTCTGCTGGCCCCAGAAACTGCATTGGTACGTAGCTGAAGATGAAGACCTTATAATGTACGAATGCTGCTAGTAGTGTGGTAACCATGGCAGTAGTGAGTGTATAAGAAATTGGAGACTTGATGTGCCTGTTGATGGCCCCCCAAGCTTCTGAGTGTTGTCTTCCCTGTCAGCCTTGTGCTTGAGCTGCAACACTTTTTTTTTCTTCCCAAAGGTTTCCTTTCTTCCCAAGGCCCAATATGTATTAGTCTGGTCTTTCCTCTTTACTGCCTGTCTGTCATGGCAGCTGCTGTGTCAGGACAAGATTGCTTCCAGACTTATGTTCCTTGCTTTGGGATGGCAAAGCAGTTCACTGTGGAGCAAGATAAGACTCTTCCTGCTGTCCTTGTGCTGCACCGTCTCGTGCTGTGGTCATTCTTCCCTTTCCTAGTCCCAGGAGAAGTGATGGGGCTGTGTTTTGTTTTAGGTCCATGTAAATTTTTGTTAGTCTCCTGTTCAGTGTTTGAGTTCTATGGACTATGGGAAGAAAAATGTGCCATAAGTTGGCCAAGAAATGACAGAGATGTCATGCAGAGAATAGTACTAACCTCAGTAGTATCTGTATGACCTTGATTTTAGCCCACACAGTCCTTTCTGCCCTGTGTTCCTAGGGGGTATCACTGTGAACAGGCAAGTGTTTCTGCAACTTGACAATAACACATTTTTTGCTGCACTGTAATCCGTAGGCCAGCGCTTTGCACAAATGGAAGAGAAAACTCTTCTAGCCCTCATCCTGCGACGCTTTTGGGTGGACTGTTCTCAAAAGCCAGAAGAGCTTGGTCTGACAGGAGAACTAATTCTTCGTCCAAATAATGGCATCTGGGTTCAGCTGAAGCGGAGACCAAAAACCATAACAGACTGAAAGGAAATTCAAGATTCTGTTTTTTCAGTAACTTCCAAGCTATTTGAACTGAAATGTGTTTTAAATCGGACGTTTTGAGAGCAGTCTTGCAATTTGTTGGAGTTAAATGTTGTTGCTGATTGTTTAATCAAATACAGTGTTCTAATAGACATAAGTTACTCTATTTTTCTTGTATACGAGAATTTCATGCTCGTTTTTGAATTGCAAAACTTTAAACATCATGTCTTGTTACCTTATCTCCTCAGATGAAGCTATTCTATTGCAACAACGCAAAAGCCCTGAAATGAAGGTGCTAACAACAGTAATGTTTTTGATGGAGAGAGCTGATTATTTTTCATAGCATCTGTGAAATAACCAGTAGTCTCAATGCTTTTTGTATTTTTCAGGGGACTTTTTGTTTGTTTTTGCTTTAAGAGTACAAGTGAATAATTCTTCTACTTTCCACAAGTTTTTTTCTCTTCTAGTGATGACTACATCTATGAAAATGAAGCAAAAATCTCTGATAAATGTACTCCTTCTTTGTAAGCATTTACTGTCGTTCTTAAGTAGCAACTGCTCTGAATTAATTTTAGCACAATCTGCAATAAACAACAATCCATATAGTCATACCATGAATGAGATGGTGTGCAAGCTGTACAATTTCATATTAGCAGATACAATACATTATTACAAGTTCAGAGAATAAACTTCTATTGTACCTCAGAATTGAATGAAATTTTATTTGTAAAAATTATATATCTGGTAAAATCACTGGTGATTTCTTAGTTCATATCATCAGTTCCTAAGTGGTGATGAATTATCTGGATTTTATTGTATTAGTCAAAGCTCAAAAAATGAGTCATTCTTTTCTTGCCTTCTGGAGTCCTGAATTCAATGCAGAGAATTTTGTGCTTATTGGTGTTGAAAAGAAATTAAAGAGGTGGAATGAAGTGCCTGCAGAAATTTGACTGTTCCACCTTTAAGGAATCTCAGGTAGAGTCAAAAAACACTCAAGCAGCTCTGTGGGGTGATACAATGACAGAAGAGCATAGGAACTCTTTGGTGAGCAGAGAAGTAAATATATTGTTACGTAGCTAAAAAAAAAAAAAAAAAAAAAAAAATCTCAAGCATTTTTGTTAGCAACAATCTCAGTTAGAAGTTCATTAAAAATCTAGTTTTTCTTTATTTTTTTTCTACTTTGTATAACTGCATACACTTGAGGAACTAAGAGAGAAGTGACTAGCCAGCCTGAGGACATTCATTTGATCTTTCTTTCCTTTGAAAATGCAACAGCAGCTTACCTCTACAGAGACTGCTGTATTTGTTTCACACCATATGAAATCAAGGGAAATGTATGACTTGTTGACTTATTCAATGGTATTAAAGATTCATAACCAATCTCAACTTTGAATTCATAGTTGTATCCAGAGGCATCCCTAAGAGGTTAATTGAACTTAAATGATTTCTTCCTTCTTCCAAATTTTGTCACTAGGAAGCTTTCCCTTTTGAAAGAGTAGGCAACTGTAAAATAGACTTCTGTTAAGGATTATCTATTCCTGATTATTCCTCTGGTCATTCTGGTATTCTAATCCACTTGATTTAATGTGAAAACATGTGAAAGCACAATACTAAAAACACCTACAGATTTTTATTCTATGAGATCTATTTTGTGGAAACAATTTTCAAAATTTACCACTCTGTAACAGTCCTTTCAATAAGGAAATAATCTGTCTATTCAAACACATTTTCTGCGTTCTTTGCCAGGACTGATGTAGTTCCCTGTATTCTCCAAAAAGGCAGTGACCTCTCATCTTTTGCTGTGAAAGCTGCTCTGAAGAAAAATGTGGTTGCTAAGGAAATAAATCTTGAGGAAATCAATGCTGAAAGAACAGGAATTTTCTTCTGCCAAGGTAGATGTTAAATCCTGTATGTTGTGTGCAGCATGTGCTCTTTTTAACCTGAATCATGTGGTATGTTGTTGTTGGTTATGGTTAGTCTTTTAAAAAGAAAACCAACAAAACAGACAAAAGGAAATATAAGACTTAAGCAATCAGTGCAGCCGTGCCAGGTTTACCAATGAAGTAAAGGAACAGTGAAAGATTATGTGCTTAAAACGTACAAGTACAGAGCTATTTGTGATTTGGTTCTGATGGCTGGGCATCTGCTGATGCTTGTATCTGAAGTCAGAGGCTGAATTCTAAAACCCCGCCGCATTACTCCTGGGCAGTTGCTCATAAAGATTAATCTCAGTGATGCTAATGATGAGTGGTGTGGCTGCTTCTGCAATATAACTATCTTCTGTGAGGAGGTGATAGCCTTGGTTCATACAAAGAGCCCTTTCTTATCACAGAATCACAGAATTGCCAGGGTTGGAAGGGACCTCAAGGATCATGAATCTCCAACCCCCCTGCCACACGCAGGGCCACCAACCATTCCACCTAATGCTAGACCAGACTGCCCAGGGCCCCATCCAATCTGGCTTTGAACACCTCCAGGGACGGGGCATCCACAACCTCCCTGGGCAGCCTGTTCCAGTACCTCACCACTCTCTCCGTAAAGAATTTCCCCCTGACGTCCAACCTAAATCTCCCTTCCCTCAGCTTAAAACCATTTCCCCTTGTCCTGCAGTTATCCACCCTTTCAAAGAGTTGATTCCCCTCCTGTTTGTAGGCTGCCTTTAGGTACTGAAAGGCTGCAATGAGGTCACCCCGCAGCCTTCTTTTCTCCAGGCTGAACAAGCCCAGCTCCCTCAGCCTGTCCTCATAGGGGAGGTGCTCCAGTCCCCTGATCATCTTCGTGGCCCTCCTCTGGACCCTCTCCAACAGCTCCCTGTCTTTCTTGTACTGGGGGCTCCAGACCTGGACGCAGTATTCCAGATGGGGCCTCACAAGAGCAGAGTAGAGGGGAACAATCACCTCTCTGTCCCTGCTGGCCACCCCTCTTTTGATGGAGCCCAGGATACCATTTGCCTTCCGAGCCAAATGGTGGGAGAAAGGACACAACTTTCTGCGGGTATGACTAAAAAAGATTGTGTGATTATATCTGAATTGGCATATGTGACTTTTACAAAGATAACTGACTACAGACCCTTAATGTGACTTCTTAGTTCTTATTTAGAGTGCTTTCAGAGCTGCTTTTTGGGCTACTGACAATCGCTTTTGGGACACATGCTGGAAATGGAAAAGTTATGGCTAACTGGATGCCTTCTTGAACTTAACCCTCATAAAGCAGAAGACAGAAACTCATGTGTAGAAGTTAGTAACCCATATGTAGAAGTTAGAACCTCTTGCTTTTTGTGGTTTAAAATGGCATCTCACTGTTGGTCCTCTGCCAGTAGGTAAACTCAAAGAGCCTTGGGTGGATTCTACCTCAATTCCCTTCCTACAATTGATGTTGGTTCCAACCCTTTGAAAATATCTCAACCTATTACCTCAGTTCATATGCAGGTCATATTTGAAGATGATCTTCTTAGTTCGTATGGATTAAAAGCTAAATTAACTCACTTTAATAAAAAAAAATTTATATTTTTCTGAAAATAGGAATTTTCTGCTGAGTATAATTATTGTCTTCTCCTAGACAAATGAGCTTTTCTGATCCATATTGAGAGTATAACCTGTGGTGATGCGAGTTGTTCACAGGAAATGTAGAATATGTTGAGGGAAGAGAGACATGACCAAACTTGCAAACTTGATGGCAGAGTAGTAGTTCAGAGACACGCACAGCCAAGAGTTATTATTTGGTGACTGTCATTGGCCAAGATGTACAGGGCCTGTTCAAGTCACTGGGACCCTTCATTATGTTGAAATGTTCTCTCTTTCTACTTCAGTGTCTAACAGTGACAAACATCAGGTGTTTCAGCTGCAAGTAACAAGGACTGGGGTAGCTATGTAATTCTCTGTAAGACAGAAAGCACATCTGTCTTTAAGTAGATCAAATCTATAGGAACAGTTTTACAAAGCAAACTCGTAAGTGATTTGTTATTTATTGTTTCTTGCTATTTTTTTCTGTGATCCTGAATTTGGTCTGCATTGTTTTATTTTTTGACATCTGATGTGCAGATATTTCTGAGCTGCATATCTCGGATATGTAATTCTAGTAAATGGATTTCTATACTGCTTCTATTTAAACGTAGTCTGCAATTCAGCACTTTCCACAAATGGAAGGCTGTTATTCTAGCCAGTATTCTAGCCTTTTGAGTGGAATCAAATCAAACATGAGAAAAGTTTGGCATAGTAAGAAAGATGGTTCTTTACTTAAGTAATGCGTGGGTACAGACGCAATTTTTCATCAAAAGAAGGAGAATTTGAGTTTTAATTGTTAGAGCTTGTTTTAGCAGCATTTGCCATTACGTTTCAGCGTTTTTAATTTATAAAATACTTACTACACAGAATTAAAGATGCAGAGGGAATATTTTAGAATACTCTATTGCTTTTTTCTGCTGCAGCATTCAGAACCATACTTGTTATACTATTACAGCACCCTCTTTCAGGTAGGAGGATGTGCACAAAGGCATGTGACCTTGTGCTGTTTCTGTTTTGCTGGTGTCTTCCCTCATTCTCTCTGAGATTCTCTTCATCTTGTTCCAGATCATGTCTATAGGGTGCCCCATCACAGAAGCTAGACACACATCTCTGAGGCGTATCCACTATGATCTTGAAGATGCTTTCTGAGTTATAAGATTTGTACAAGAAATGTGTGAGGGAAGGAATGCTATCCAGAGGGACCTGGAAAGACTTGTGATGTGGGCCCATGCCAACCTCATGAAGTTCAACAAGGCCAAGTGCAAGGTCCTGCACCTGGGTCGGGACAATTCTGAGTACAGATACAGGTTGAGCAGAGAATGGCTTGAGAGATGCCCTGAGGAGAAGGATTTGAGGATGCTGGTTGATGGAAGAGTCAACATGAGCTGGCCATGTGTGCTTGCAGCCCAGAAGGCCAACCATGTCCTGGGTCACATCAAGAGAAGCATGACCTGCATGTCGAGGGATGTGATTTTCCCCTCTACTGTACTAATATTCCACCTGGAGTATTGCATCCAGTTCTGGGGCCTCCAGCACAAACGGGACACTGAGTTGTTGGAGCAGGTCCAGAGGAGGGCCGTGGTGATGATCAGAGGGCTGGAGAACCTCCCCTATGAGGACAGGCTGAAAGAGCTGGGACTCCTCAGCCTTGAGAAGAAAAGACTCCATGGAGACCTCCAGTACCTGAAGGGGGCCTACATGAAAACTGGGAATGGACTTTTTAAAGGGCGTTAGTGACAGGACAGGGGAAAATGGTTTTAAACAAAGAGGGTAGATTTAGGCTAGACATTAGGAAGAAATTCTTTACTGTGATTTTGGTGAGACACTTGAACGTGTTGCCCAGCAAAGTTGTGGATGACCCCTCTCTAGGAACATTCAAAGCCAGGCTGGATGGGGCTTTGAGCAACCTGGTCTAGTGGGAGGTATCCCAGCCTATAGCAGGGGATTGGAACTAGTTGATCTTAAAGATCCCTTCCAACCCAAACCATTCTATGATTCTATGAATTCATTCAGGAGCAAGCTATTTATAGTACATTTTCTCTGCACAGAGGTACAGCTCTGTAAATCTGAGTAAAAGTTCATCAGAGTAAACAAGGCAGTGTTGGTCATGTGGGTACAAGAGGTCCCCTGAGAGAAAATGTCTTTTTATTCCAAAGTGAACATGCTTGTTGTGATTCCCTCTGAATAGCATTACTGTCTTATTTTTCAGTTTCACCATCACATCCAATTGATGTACTACATAGATGTAGTTAAAATGGCATGTATTTTTAGAAGGAATGTAGTATGTATGTTTAAGAACTGCTTTAAGGAAGTCCTTTTCCCTTCTTTTTTTTCCCCCCACCCCCCCATTAATTTGCTTATGAAACAAACAACTATTACCAAAGGGTTCCTTTTTCCAAGACAAATTTATTAACTACAGATTAAAGAGAATTTTTCAGTGGATTTATATTATTGCATACTGCATGACGACACACATAGACTTGGTGAAATTCACCATGATTCTTTTCTCTTTTTCTGCCCATTTGAGTTATATGCCTGTATTTTCCAAAAGTGTTTAGGGTTTGTTTTGTTTTGCTTTTTTTTTTTTTTTTAATGAGTTGATAACGAACTGAAACTGAAATAACACTGCACAATTTCTCAGTTGAAAATTAAAAGCCTTTGGAGAGAAGTTTTAAAAACTTTTGGCCGTGAAGTTAAATGCCTCCCTCAGTATGCTCAAAAAAGGAAGCAAGCATAATTATTTTAATTGAATATGTTATTTTTAATTGAATACATGAGAATTGAAAAATCTCATCTGACTTGAAGATCAGAGTTCTAAAGGCACATTATAAACTCCTCACGATACAGAAGTAAGTTATCGCTATGTTTTACAGTAAAGCCTTCCACCACTCTCCCTTGTCATTGTGGCACGCAAACCAGAAGAGAGCAGTTAAAATACAAGCGCAGCTGTAGTGCAAGTGTTTGAGCTCTCTTCTACAAGTTTGTGATGACAAAGCAAGCTGATGCACAGGAAGGTATGAGGTGTCCTCAGGACAGCCCTTCCTTTGTAAGGAGGACCTGGAGGCCTTACTGGCATATCAGTCACATGGAAGTCATTTCAGTCACCCTGGAGGTGTTCAAGACCAGGTTGGATGGGGATTTGAGCAACTTAACGTAGTGGGAGGTGATCTTGCCTATGGCAAGAGAGTTATAACAAGATGATCTCTAAGTCCCTTCCAACCCAAACCCAAATCATTCTATGATTCTATGAACAGCATACTTAAAAGTATCACGGCTGTTGGGATTTTGGCACATTTTTCATGGAGTACATCTGTGTAGCTAACATATTCAGTCTAAAAGAAGAGAAAAAAGAGAAAGAAAGGGGAAAAGTTCTTCCTTTGGAAATTTTACTTAGAAATGAATTTTTTTTTAGATTTAGAAGAGTTTTCTTATTGAAATTTATTTTCTTTTTGTTTCACAAATTTAAAAGAATTCTGTGATTTAGATGAGCTATAAACTAAGTTTGATTTCTTGTTGCACTTACAGTTGTGGATTTATTTTTTGGTTTCTGGCAAACTGAAGAATCTGTGAGCAGCATCTAACAATGAAAGAGAAAAGCAGCGTAGAAAGAACCGCAGTAAAACTGTAGGTTGTAATGCTAATAGCAGAGGCTGACTGTTCTGCACCAAGGAGTCACCTTTGGTTTTACAAGGTCTTCAGAAGGGAAATACTTATATAGTGTAAACTCTGTGTTTTGATTTCAGTGTGGTGCTGGTTATATACACTCTGAAAATGCTGCCCAAGGTCAGTAACAATATTGACAGAATGAGCACTCATTCAAAGTAAACATCAAAGACAAGTTAGCATTGCAGGCACAGTAATATTTAACACAAACAGTTAACAATATGGTGGGTTTTTTTATTTTGTTTTGTTTTTTTTTTAAGAGGAACTTAAACCTTATCCACTCACACAGACCTGCTGTATGTTCAGGTATGTAACAATTATTGCAACTGATATTTTGAGGAAGGTTTTCATAGACACAAGGAAATATATGTTGATCTTCGTGGATTCTGTGATGTGGTTGATTTATTTGATTCTTTTTCAGCTTAAATTTAGCATGTTAAAAAAAAAAAGATAAATTTAAAATTTGTACAGTGTACACTAAAAATAGTGTGTGTGAGCTATTTATTTGCTGTGTTGGTAATAGTACACGCTTAACTACCAGCACAGAGTTGAGATTGATGGTATTCTAATGGAATATTTTCTATGCAAGAACGAATGCTGCTGTGAAACAAAGCAGAAATTCTCCAAGTGTTAATAAACTTTGTTGTTGTTTTAATTTTAATTTTAATTTTTTTTTTTTTTTTAGGATGATTTGGATTTATCAGACTTTTTATTTCATTTTCTTACTTGCTTCAGTTTACAGTGGTAAGTCAATATATATCTCCTAAGATTGGTATAGAGTAACACATGCCTTCTAGGAACGAGCAGTTAAAAAGAGTAATATTCAAAATGACCTGAATATGTATTTGTATGTGTAGTGAAGTGGGTAGAGCTACTGAGCAGCATGATTTTGGAAGGGGGACACATATTGGCACATACAACCTGGTCCCAAGAGAGTGGGGTTGCACTCTGTTAAGTCTGGGTAGCTCATAGGGGGGATGGAAGTTTCTAATTAATTTTTTGATTCCTATTATTAGGATGGAAGATTTTAATAGTTTTTGTTTGGTGCTGAAGTCTGCAGTGACTGTGTTTTTCAATGTCAGTATGTGTTAATGGTTTACTTTGGCTAGCAGAAGGTCATCTACAAAAACTCACATTCCATTTCCCTGAAATTCGCTATGCCAAAGGATTATAACCAGTGCCTAACAGAGTTTATGTTTAGCAATGTATTAACCATTCTCAGTGGACAATGAGATAGTTATGGTGGGGTTTTTTTTTAGCAAAATCTGTTTGACAATTGTACTATTATTTCAGAAATATTTTATGTGGATAGAAATTTAAGTAGAATAAAATCTTAGAAAATTTCTGAGGCTCCAGATATTTTTCAAGTTCAAATTTCATATTAATAAAATATTAACTTTAAAAAAATAGCAAATTCTACAAACATTCCCAGTAGTTCAAGTGACTTGAAAGGTAGGAAGTTTATAAAATGCTGAGAACCACTGAAGTTGTTTCACACATGGCACCAGCTAGGAATCTGGACTCAGAAAATCCCTCAACAACTGGACAAAAATTGGACTACCCTCACATATTTTCTAACTCCTTTTGCCATCTGTACATCCTTCTCCTGATTTTTCTCTTAATGGTTCTCTGTACCAGTCTCCCTTTGAAAATGCTTCTGCTGCTCCTGAAATCTGCTGTGAAGGGTCCTCACCTCATGGCCTGTACCTTAGGGCATCTGCCACCACTCAAGCTGCACTCCTACAGCCTTGAGCATAGAGCGAGGGATTCCAGAAGGTTTCTGATTTACTAGGCTGTAGAGCAGGGATGATGCTTTCGGAGGAACTGTGCTACTCACCCCACTTACTTTCTTCTCCTGCCAAAGGGGTTTTCTCCTGCCAAAGCATGGTAAATAAGGGGCAATGTCTTCACCCTCTCCTGGTGAGCTGTCCACACCCACATCTCTGATAATTTACTCGTTTTGTCATTTCATATCAGAATGTGTGACACAGATCTATGAAAATACTTACTTCCAAGGAGGAGACCTCACTACGGTTTTCACACCAAGTGCCAATTACTGTCAAATAGTTTGTACTTACCATCCTACCTGCCTGCTCTTCACATATTTGCCAGTGACGTGGACTAAAGATCCCGCACAGAGGTAAAATGTTCATATTCTTTTGACTTTTTGCTGTGATAATTTTAGGAACTTGGTAATGTTCTGACAGAACATGGGCATGCACAGAACGTTACAGGGTTGCTTTGGAAGACTATGTCATGTATCTTTAAAACTGATGACATAAAAGGGTATTTGCTGAACTTTGAAAGATTAAATTTGGCAACATCTAATCTTGCATACTTGCTTATCAACACCTCCAAGGAAATAGCACCAACTATGCATTCCTTCCTCCACGCCACTTACTTATTGTTGAGGGACTAAGTGGCCAATTTCATGTTTCCAGTTGTCACTTCTGTTGCCCGTCACCCCATCCACTCTCGTTAGCATATTTTTCTCTCAATTAAGAAATTAGGAATTTCAATAGCCTGAGGTGAGGCTACCTTTCCTCTCTGTGCCTGTTGTGTTTCTGTCTCCAAACTGTGTTGGTCCCACACACACCATATATGCTCATCTATCACCAAGCATACTAGTACCAACTTTGTCGCTATTTAAACTCAACTTGTTTTCATTTTCATGTTGAGGATTAATGTACAACCTGTGTTTTACTTGAGAAACAATGAGGGAGTACTATGTTATACTGCAAAACTGTGAATTACTCCTTTTTAAAACAGGTTCTCCTGCTACTTAAAAGACAGTGATACCGAAATGCTACCAAAAGTGAAGATGGAAGGAGCTATTTCTGGACATTCTTTAAAACAATGCAACATCAAAATTAGTGGTAAGATACAGTTATCCATATGTGTGAATTCTGTGTTCTATATCTCATTGCAAATGTGTTAGAGAATCAGCATTTTGAAAACAGAAACTGAATCAGGAAGTGGCCAAGATGTCTTTGCCCAGATGTCTTTTGCCATATTCCTTTCAAACATAACACAAAAATCCTGTGCTGGTTTCATGCTTCAACCCCAACTATCCTCCAGAGGCTTCCCAGTCAAGGCAAGCCCCTGCTGTCAGGATTTCATTTGCTAGAGGCAAAGGTGGGAGGCATTTAACTGATACCTTGAGTTCCAAAGATGAATTTGAAGGGTTAAGTGGATCTTACTTTATTCAAGTTTTCCATTGAAGTTATTGATAGATTGGTTGCGTTTGCTTCTGACTGGAACATGTGTTCCAGAGCATTCAAGTCTTTTAAAATCCCTTTTCTGTCAGCTTTCTGTCACATTTATATTTCTGTATAGATTTAGACCAGAATAGTACGTTTTAATGGGATGTTATTTTTCATATTCTTTAGATAATTTATGTCATAGGAGTTACTTTAGAATCATGCTAATGTCACTAATATAAAAATCTATACATGTGTGTTTAAAAACCCCACCAGTGTTTGGCTGACTCACGTGTTCTGTGAAGAGACCATACTGACCAAGGGGTAAAACCTTTATCCTTAGTAGGGAAAGTATTTCAAACTCCATGCTCGTAGTTCTCCCTCTGTGGAGTGTAAATTGAATCTTCTGGCTCAAATGGGAGATGGCTATTGCTTAGATAGACAGATTTGGTATTTTAAATTGCTGTATAAATTTGGAAATAGAATAGTATACATTTTGGTGTTGATCCTGAATTTTTGTATGATTAATCTCATCATGGTCTTGGTGTGGATAGAAACAGTGTTGTAGCTTGTTGTTTTTTTTCTCTGACATGATATGCCTTATACTTTTGATTTTGTTTTTAGTAAGTATATGCAAAATGCAACGTAACTGAAGTGAGCACAGGAAGTGACATCAGGATAATGGCCGTGTCTTGTGAACTGCTATTGTTTGGGAAGTTCTGGGGGAAAAGAGAGTATGAGAATGTTTTTGGAACTGTCTACTCCTTTTTTTTTTTTCACAGCTTGCAGTCCAGATGTCCACTTAGGATTGGATATGCAAGGGGTAAATTATGACATTAGTATAGCTGACAGCTATCAACAGTGCCAAAAAAGATGCACCAATGACAAGCACTGTCATTTTTTTACATACGCCCCAAGAACATACCATGATGCAAGCTTTCGGTAAATATGCATTTGATCCCTTTATTTAGATGTACTTAAATTCCTGTGCTTTAGTACACTAAATCTCATAACAGTCAGAGGTGAGAGAATTTATTCAAGGAAATGAGTTTTTCTTTAACTAGTTATCCTTGTAATGTTTATTCAAGTTTACAGTTAGGAAAATATCTTCAGTAAGTTAGTTTTCATTTGTCCATTGATGAGAAAGGCAGGCTCGATTTTCATAGAACTGAAAACAATTTAAATGTTCTGGAGATACTGAAATGCAAATTGTACTGGCAACTGTGCAGTGGTATTGCTCTGTCAAATCTTACTCTGCTTACTGCTCTGAAAATGCAGCCAGGGGAGTTCTTTCATTTGTACTTGGACTATTTTTGAGCTGTCAGCTTGCTTGGTTTTACAAATTGTCATTCAGTTGCATCCATTCCTTATTTGAAGATTTTTCTGGAGGCTGGATATTGGTCTGGCCTATGAGCAAAGTGGGCATTATGGTAGGACTCATGGAAACAGAAGAATGATGTAAACCAAGGAAGATAACCTGTTGTCTTACTACTTTCTTTATTCTTTATCACTCAGTGAAAAATGCTTCTTGAAACATACCAGTTTAGGAACTCCAACCAGCATAAGGGTGCTTGATGAGGTTGTGTCTGGATTCTCCTTAAAGCCATGTCAGCTTTCTGAATTAGGTAACTGCTTACAATCTCTGTTGATTTAGTTTAGGTTCAAGTGTTATGGATGATGAGATGCAGACTCTCTGACATGCATAGATGTTTTGTGACATAAAATAATTATAATATAAACTTATTCTTTGAAGTACAGTTAGTACTCTCAGGAACAAGACAGACTTTTTTCCACAGTATTATTCTGTCTTACAAAAGGTTTTTTTACTTTGATGATATGAAGAATTCTTTCATAAGATTAGCCTGATGACTCTTAGCATCTTATCTTTGCACCATAGACACAAAAAAATGACACACAGAATCCCATCTAAGTCAAAGAACAAGAGAAATATAAGTCTTTCTAAATTCTGTTAGTGTACCATATATACTTCAAGAGATTTTTAATGAGGATGTGCAGCTTTGCGATACAACAGACTAATATGAAGGTACAAATTCTGTTTGTTGGTGTTTTTGATAAAAGCACTGTTTGTGTTCATTCTTGTAACCATTACTCAGGAAAAATTCTCCAGAGTGCATGATCAAACTGTGTGCATTATATCTTACTTTTAATTATTCAATTAAAATTCAGTTTTATTCAGACTCTTCTAATCTCACAAGATGAATAATCATTGCAAAATATTGAAAAAATAGTTCATTCAGATCCTAACAATGAAGACGTTTAAAGAAAAATGAATAATGAGGAATAAAAAAGGAAGAAAAATCTTTGTAAAGAGAAGAAAATCTGTTTTTTCTCTCTTTCTCCTTCTCTCTTGCTCTCTGAGAAAGAATGGAGAGGAGATTTTCTTCCAAATTGCTCCTTTAAGATAAGCTAGTAAGACATGTATTTATTGTTAGAAGAAAAATCACAGTAGCCAGGAACATCCCATTGACAGACTTTGAGAAGGATCAGAGGACTGTAGCATAAGCACAAACAGTATGATATTCAGATTTTATAAAGTCAAATAAATCAAAGACCATAGGAGAATTTATCAAGGGCATGTGGTAACATGAAATTAATGATCCATGACAAAAAAAGTAAAAATTTCTGAATGCACGTGAAATTCAATCTTGTTCCTATCTCTTTGTGTGTGTGTGTTTGTTGCAAGAAAGGCAAGGATTTAGAGAGAGAAAGAAAGAATAAATCATAAATCATGAGACTATAAAATCCTAGACAATACTATCAGGTAATGAGGTCATTTGTTCAGAGGTATGTCTAATACATTAGTAAAATCTCAGTGTCATCCTCTGCCTTGTTGTGTTCCAAACGCCTGTAATGTTTTTACCTGAAAATTTGTTCTAGTTTATTTCTGACTATTTAGACTGACTAATCTTAGATTGTTCATGATCCAGCTTCATCATTTTAAAAACAGATACTAGGCTTCCCTTTCAAAGCCTTTGGAATCACAGCAATCCTCTGTATATAACAAAAGCGAAACTACCAAGAAACTGAGATTCCTTCAGTCTAAGAACACTGAATTCATCAGTTTTATGAGATTTCTCTATTTTCTGTTCCTTGTTCTCTTCCCTCTGCTCAGTAATGTTGACCATCTAATTGCAGTTTGTTTTCATGAAAGCGAGATGTTAAAAAAGGCAGTTCTGTAGCCTTTCTTGAGTCCATTGTCATTAACTTCTTCCCTGACCAGAACCCAGGCTCCTTTCCTAATCCTAATTCACTGGCACTAAATACATACTTTTCTTCTGAGAATGTTTCTTGCTACTTGCCCTTTCATTTTCTGTCTTTGCCTTCCTGCTTTTGTTCTTATGCACTCCTGCTCGTACTTGTCCATAGCAATTTGTCATACATTTTGCCTTTTGCAAAGTTTCTTCCTTGAGGTCACTGAATATTGAACTGGTGATCACTGAAATCATGATTAGTATCCACATACTTGCAGATTCACATTTCTGATTTAAATATCATTCCCTGAAAATGGTATTTGTTCTCCTGAACTCTATTTTGCCCTTAACATCTGATCTTGCCTACTAATTGTCAGAATTAATTGACCTTTATTTTCTATTCTTCAGATTTTTTTCTCTTTGCTCTTTCTATTGTGTAATAAATGACCTCTATTGTGGTCTTTTCTTGTTTATGGTTTTATTTTTTAATTTTTAAATCACATCGTACTAACAGAAGTCACATTAAGATTTGCCTCCCCATTTTGTTTTTTTCCCCCTTTTGTAATAAGATGCTCCCAGTATGTTTCTGTAACCAACTGTGTGGTGCCAACTGTGTGGTATCAGCTCAGCTACTGTCCTTTCTCAGAGTAGAGGTTCTCTGCTTCCACCAAGTCCAGTCCTACGGTTTTATAATTCTAAGAGTAGTGCTGCATTTTTTCCCCCTTTTTATTGTTGCATAAGTATTTTAACTAGGAATTCAAGTGTATCATCAAAGAAGGCAACTCATTAATTTCTTTTAAACATGTTGGTATTTCCTGTGACTTCCATACCCATAGTCTTGTTATGGGAATTAGCCTGCCAACCGTCTGTTATTTTGATCCTGTTATAGGGAAGGCTGCATGTTACTCGTACTTAGTCTGCCTACTTTTTGAAATAACATTTAGATAAATAAAATTAAGAGAATCATCTCATCATTTTCCTCCTAGTCTTCCCATTATCCTCTTAGGTATACAAATTTTAATAATTTTAGGCCTTGACAAGATTAGTAAGTTTTATTTCTAACTATGGATATGTATGTTGATTTCTTTTCCTAATTTAGAGCTCTCCATATTGGATTAGCCAATTTGTATTCTAGCATGTAATTTGAAACTCCTCCCTGCTCTAGCTCTCTCTATGAGTTTAATAATTAAAAATGTTTTCAAGAAATAGTTTCTGGCTAAAATGAGATTATGTCTTTCCAGTTTATCAGGCAAAAAGGAGAGAAAATGTAAATTATGGGAATGTATAATCTGTAAATCTTAACTCTCTGATATAACATAGAAGATTTGGAATTTTGACATTCTTTTCTTGTTTTACACAGACTGTCAAATGGACATTTTCGAACATGAAGAATTCTCAGGAATTAATGTTACAAGTTTTTTCACTCCTGACACGTTTGTCTGCCAAACTATTTGTACTTATTTTCCAAACTGCTTGTTCTTTACATTCTTCACCAAGGAATGGCAAATAGAATCCCAAAGGTGAATTTGACAACTTTTAACCCTCTGAAAGATATTTATTAAAAAAAAAACACAACAACAACCAAACAGAAACAACCCCACAATTACAGCCTTTTAAATCACCATTTTATTATACTATTGGAAATCATTGTTAAAGGTTTATTTTTGGTAAAACAGCTTTTTTTTTTTTTTTTTTTAATAATTTTTAATGAGTTGCATCTGTACATTTATAATTTCTTGTGGGCATTTCACTTGTCCTATGGTATGAGCAGGGATCTTGTACTTCAGCTGCATATTTGGTATTAATCTGAAAAAATATATGTTCAGCAAAGAGACAGCCTTCAGGTTGTTTTGATAACTTAAAGCTGAATTTTATGAAATCGTTAAGAGATGTCTGGTTTCCTAGCAGAATTAAGTTATTTACTTTCAAGATTTTGAATCAAGTTAACAGTGTTTATTTTTAAAGATTGAACTTCTTTCTTTCGTGTTTGACAGTGAAGAGTCAAAAAGTTACAGTCTGCTGAAAACAGAGATGGAACGAAGAATAACGTTTCAATGAAACTGAAGCAAAACTGAGATGGCATATATAATCTAAAGTTACCTCTTCCCTGTGTGTATAAATACCATACAATCTTCAGTAGTACATCTGTATGACATTTCACATAGCTACAAAATCCTTCTAATTAACTTAGTGAATACATTTTCATATTAAATACTTTTACAGATAAAACTTTGGAAAAAAAAGCACATCTAAGAAACAGCTTTCCCTTACCAGTACCTGAAACATAAATGTTAGAATGTAAGAATAAATTCAATCTTTTTTTTTTTTTTTTTTTTTTAATTATAGAAATCTTTGCCTCCTGAAAACATCAGCAAGTGGAATACCAGAAGCACTTACATTACGAGAAAATGCTATTTCAGGTTTTGGTCTTCTAAATTGCAGAAGATACTTTCCTGGTAAACAATAAGTTACAATAAAAATACAACTCTTGAATTAATGAAATGAATAGACCTACTGATGCTTGGAACACGCTCATTCTTACAGCCTGCAATTCTCGCACTTACGTGCATATGAATTTTTTGGGAGATGAACTCAATGTCACTTACACTAAAGGACCCAGAGCTTGTCAGCAGGTTTGCACAGACATGATCCGCTGCCAATTTTTCACTTACTTTCCCTTCCAAGAGTCATGCAATGAGGAAAGGTGAGAATTCTTAGGGAAGGCATCTAATGCGTGTGTTCTGTATAAGAAGTATAAACTGCATCTTTGTATTTATTTGTTGTCAGAAAGTGTGAGTGTCATCTAAGAATGTCCTCAAATGGATCTCCAGTGGAAATACAACATGGGCCAGGAAGGATCTCTGGATACTCACTAAGACTATGTAAAAAAAAGTCCAGTACTGGTAAGTAAAACTTTCCTTTTAAAGAGATTTTTAGATATACTTTGGTACAGGAAACCTAAGCCCTCCCACTTTTTTTCTCTTCTGAATATTACTTGCATAGAAATTATCACAAGGCAGATAGTGAAGATAAAGAGTATTCTAAAAGAGTGAACTCTGCACAGCCTGCATAACAGACAGTACCCTGTAAACTTCTTTAATCTGGATTTTATGGTTAAGAAAAAAAAGTCGTAAAGGGATTAGAATGTCTGATGTTCTTTGCTTAAGATTTGTTCCTATTTGTAGGTTAGCAGTAGTTACATCTTTTTTTCATGATCAAATGAAAATTATCTTTAAGCAGTTTTCAATTATTTCTGTAGTATGTATGCAGCATTCTTCAAGAAATATTAGGATAATCGGAGGGACAGACTCTTCCCCTGGTGAATGGCCATGGCAAGTAAGCTTACATGTGAAGCTATCTCGCCGGAGACACCTCTGTGGGGGTTCTATCATAAGTAACCAGTGGATCCTTACAGCTGCCCACTGTTTCATGAGGTGAGTCCTAAATGTAAATTTACACATAAAAATTTCATCCAAGATCTCCAATTAGATGAGGTTCACCTTTCAGAAAGATAAATCTGTGTGATTAAAATAACTAGAACAGAATCAACTACTTTGATATAATCAGAAGGTGAAATTTTAAGGTAGTCTGTTCATACTCAACATAATTGGCCCTCCACACTTTGCCCTTTGAAGCATAGTGCTGTGCTACAGATTATTTTAATGCATCTAAAGTAGATGATAGATACCTACAAGAGTGTAAACTTTCTCATGCAACATGAACTTTTTCTTACTGTGATATCATATTATCAAGGAAAATCTGTTGTTAAGTTAGTCATTCAAAGCATATGAAATGGAATATCAGAGATTTCTCTGTGGTACTTAGGAAATGGTACCAATCTGACAGGGTGTTCGGCAAAGGCCTGGACACAAGGTAAATCTCTAAGGGGTCCAATTAGGCTGACACTGGAATATACATTACTTTTCTCTGTAACATTCAAATCCTAATTGGATTGGTTTTCATTTAATAGTTTTTATTTTCTAATGCTATCAACTAGTCAATTAACACACTGTTTTGGTACAGATTTCAGCCTTGGGAATAATATCTAGACTTCTGAGTACTCAAAGCTTTGCTAATTTGCATGGAGATATATAGTAGGTACTGTTAATGACCACAAAATTGCCGTCACATTTAAGTTGTGAAATCATGTGTGTTGTGAAGAGCTGATTTAATGATCTTGCGCATGATCCATATCCTCATTAGAAGATCACACCCTGTAAAGCAGGTAGGCCTGTCATTTATAGACTGAAAACTGTAAGGCTATATATTGAGTCAGTGTAATGTCAGAAAGGCACAGGTAGTATAAAATCCTTTAATGAATAAAAAATTGTCTAGGCTAAAATCAGACACTCTTACTCAAGCATTTTTGTACATTATCCCTTATTATTTCAGCATAAAGAAATATTGTCAATACCAGTTCTCCATTGACAAACCTTATAAAACTGGATAACCCCACTTAACACTCAGAAAAACCCAGTATAGGGAATATGATTCTCTACCATCTATTCGGTATTGTAGAGTTACCAGCATTATAAAGGACAAAAGGAGAACTTGTCTAAAGAGTAAAAAAGTGTAGACTGTGTTCATTAGAAATGACTAAGGTCAACTGATATTTATGAATATACACATAAAATCTTCAAAACAATTTTTTTAATATTGAAGACACGTTTTGCATCTTCTTCGACGCATGTATCAAAATTTTTAGGTTGCCCTAATAGTAGAATACCACAATGAAATAACCCTTAAATGTACCCAAAGAAAAGTTGAAATCATAAATATTAAGTGAAACGTTTTATATTGGTCTGTGGTATTATATTTTCTATTTTCTTTTATTTTGGTGTCTGAATAGACTCTACTTGAGTTTGTTTTTCCACCTCTATTTTGGTTACTACAGATGTTGTTGTACTGGAATGAGAATGGAAAGAACCTCTTTTACTTCCTCAGGGTTTGTGTTAGGCTCCTGAAGATAAAAATAGTAAGAGCAGAGTAAAACAGAAAATGAAAGAAGGCAGAAGGGGAAATTGGGTTAAAAAGGGTCGGAACAAGAGTGTGACCGTAAGGGAGAGGAAAGAGTGTATGGTGCTGAAAATATCGATAAGAAGAGGAACAAAATAAATGAAAAGAGGAATGGATAAGAGAAATCTGTTTTTAGGTTTGACAGTGTGAAAATACAACTGGGAAGAGTAACGTCAGTGCTTTTCACTGTATGCTCAGAAGATACTGGCACCTGCACCAAACTAAAGCAGTGCGAATCTCTGTCTTTTTCCCTTAGTGTTCAGAACCCCAACATTTGGCGTGTTTATGCTGGTGTTTTAAAACAATCAGAAATAACTGAGGATACACCTTTCTTCAGAGTGGAAGAGATTATTATTCATCCTCAGTATAATTCTGCACAGACTGGATATGACATTGCTTTACTGAAACTTGATAAGGCTATGAATTTTACTGGTATGTATACTATCTCAGAAGGAAATGTGCAGGATGATAAAGGCTGTTTTTAGTGTGACAGTTCATGAAATCTGGGTTGTCATTTTTTAATATGTAATCACTTGGTTTTAAGGAGAATATCATTTTGCTGGCTTTTTAAAGAAAATGTGGGTCTTTTATTTATGTGACTAGGGCAGTATCTAGTAAAATGTACAAAGAGTAACATGGAGGCCATCAGGTATTATGTAGGTGCCCCAAAAACCTTAATATTTTAGTAATTGGCCAAACTAATGTTTTTAATCATATTTTAGATCTTCAACTTCCTATTTGCCTGCCATCGAAAGAAGAGGCTAGCATGCTCTATACTGACTGCTGGGTAATTGGATGGGGTTACAGGAAGGAAAGAGGTACAGATAAATATTTAAAATGTGACTACTTGTATTTGTAAAATGCATTGTGTTAAAAGAAAATATCATAAAATGCCCTTTTAATTCTTAACCAGGAATGGTGTTTATGGACTATGCAAAGAAAGTGCATTTGCTCATAGCTTTATTTATGTGAATTCAAAGCAGTAATAGAGTCATAGAATCACCGAGGTTTGAAAAGACCTTCAGGATCATCCAGTCCAACCTTCCACCTACCACCAAGGTACAAGCCAGGATATCATTAGCCTTCTTGGTCACTTGAGCATGCTGCTGGCTGATGTTCAGCTGAGCTTTGAATAATACCACCAGGTCTGTTTCTTTCACACTCTCTTTTAGCCACTCTGCCCCAAGCCTCTAGCGTGGTCTGGGGTTTTTATGGCCAAAGTTCAGGACCTGGCACTTGATCTTGATCTTCAACCCATTGGCCTCAGCTCAGCTATCCAGACCGCTCATATTGCTTCGTAGGGCCTTCCTACACCAAGACACAATGAAGCTTCCTCTCAACTTGATGTCTTCTGCAGACCTACTGTGGGTGCACTCATTCCCCTCATCCCAGTCATCAGTAAAGATAATGAACACGACAGGTCCCATTACTGACCCCTGGGGAACACCAGTCATGACTGGTTGCCAGCTGGATTTAACTCCATTCATCACCATTTTCTGGGCCTGGCCATCCAGCCAGTTCTTTACCAAGCAAAGAGCTTATCTGCCCAAGCCACAGGCTGCCAGCTTCCTAGGGGAATACTATGGGAGACAGTGTTGAAGTCATCAGAGTCAGTGGGCATGAATTCCTATAGATGGATTCTCTACATTCTTTCCTGCTTTCCTGCTCCAGGTAGATGAATGCAAGTTGCCTAGTTAAACATCGCCATGTACCCTCCCAAACATACTTTCAGTTATGCAATGATATGTTACACATACAGATAATAGACTAATTGCTGAATTACAGTCTGAACATAACTCATGTTTTTTTAAATATGTGATTTTGTTCATATGACTTCACTTCAGAAATCAGAGATCAATGTATATTACTTCCATGATTCTAAAGGTTGTTTATGAAAAGTATTAATGACCTTCGTGTTTTAATAGTAAGTGTGTTTTGAACTCCTCTAATCTTACCCGGAAGCTGGCCAAGTAGCTGTTAATTATTAAACTCTGTTACATTACATATATAGATAAGTCTGTTTAAACAGAGTTCCATTCTCTGCACACCTCCCCATTTGAGAGTTAGAGATTAATGTGACATCTAAAAGAATTCTCATTTCTTCTATTAATTTGTCAGAAAAGACTGCTCTCAAATACTTTTATTCACTTTAGATGAAATTTTCACCACCCTGTGGACAACAGGGGTGTTGGCCAGCACACATCTGGAAACTGTATTTCTTCAATTGTATTGCAACATATTACTAAGAAATAATTATCAATAACACAAAGCAACAATCTTCATGGGAATACAGGCTCCAAGACACAATGTCCCTGAAAACAATATACACACGCAGCTTCACAGCAAATCACTGGGGAGTTTCAAAACATTCTTGGTCATAAGTCATACTGTGTTTTCAAAACATTCTAAAAAACTCAGACAATCAACACTGTATAAAAAATGAAAACAAATGTCATGGCTGTCTAACTGCACACTAAAAGCAATGAACTCTGACTTTTTAATATCACTGAATGGAGACTTTTAGAGTATAGTTTTAACTTATACTTTGCTAGAACTGAACATCTGATCGTAACATCTATTACATAGGTCGTGTAGAAGATATTCTTCAGAAAGTTACTGTTCCTCTAATGTCAAAAGAGGAATGCCAGGCAAGATACCGGAAACGCAGAATAGATGACAAAGAGATCTGTGCTGGCTATGACGAAGGTGGAAAGGATGCCTGTAAGGTAACAGAAAGATGTCATATATTTCAATAATTTGTTTGAATATGTAATTGAATTACATAAATGTTTAATTTTCATAACAAGCATATATTTATAAATAGAACTGTTTTTTAATGTGTTACTTTTGCTTGCTGGAAGCACTGACAGTCAACGTATATGTGTAGCATTTCTTATGCAACATTGAAATCCTTTGGGATAGACTTCATGTGTCTACAAGTAAAGAATCTCCAAGTGGGGAGGGAGAGAGAGAGAGAGAGAGAGAGAGAGAGGGGCATGCATACTCTTTACTTCTCTGCGCTCTCCTATTAAGGGGACAAAGTTAACTTCCCTCTATGCGTCTCAAGTTAAGAGACAAAATTCATTGGTTTGCTAAGAATTATACAACTTCCCCTTAAAAAAAAAAAATATGTGAAGAGCATGTACAGAGATCATAAAGTATGAGTTCTAACTATCATATATTTAGGGAGCAGACCAGTATTCCTCTGTAATAGTGGAAAACCAGGAACACAGATTTCTTTTCTTGTGTTTTTATTTCTTGACATGAAATATAGTATGCAAAAGCTTATTTTAAATCATCCCCTATCCACAAGCATCCAGAGCAGAGAGTGTTAGAAATGGAAAACAGAAGGTTATAGACAGCATAAGCAGACTGGTCTGTTCATTATTACAATTGAAAATATCACAACAGCATGAGGTCAGTGAGCCAAGTTTTCTGCTTGAGTGTAAACTCATGCACTTACTGTTAACTTAAATATTTTCAGTCAATTATAATAGACAAAAACATAGTCACATTAGTAAGATTAAATTCTCTGCCAAATATAGTATACATTTTAAGCATTTAAGATATATTCTCTATTAATGTACTGTCATTATGATCACTGTTGACTAACTACAAATAAAAGTTCTTGGAGCTGGGAAGTCATTATTTCCTCAGTAATAGTTAAGTTTTCTGTGTATGAAACAGCATCAGAACATAATGATGATGTTATATAACAATAACACACTTACTATTGTCTCAGCAGCTTATAACAGCTATATTAAAGAACTCTATGTTCAGAAAGATCATTGAGGAATAGTAAAAGAAAACAGAGATGTGTTTTATCCCAGGGAAGATGGTCAGTCAAGCAGGATAATGCATGCATACAGCTGAGGTTTGCATATCAAAACAAACAAACAAAAACACTGGCAAATTTACTAATTTTCTTACCCATACATGTTGTAGTCCTCTTAACTGGGGGTTAAACTGGCAAATACAGATAAGAAAGCCAACCAAACAAAAAAACCTAATAACATTGAACTGTAAAGGAACTTACTTACAATAACTGGAAAGTATTAAGACACCATTCTACCAGATAAACAGAAAAACTTCTTTGACACTGTGTAAAGCAACTTTAAGTAAGAGTAATTGAACTCTATGCAGTTATTCAATTGTTGACACTGGATGATGCTGATTTTATCATGGCTTTCTTTGAGAGAGAAATTTTGTTCCTTGTGAACTCTTTCTGTCCTATGACACAGGGAGATTCTGGAGGACCACTGTCGTGCAGGCACGAGGAAGTGTGGTATCTGGTGGGCATCACCAGCTGGGGCGAAGGCTGTGCTCGGCCCCGGCAGCCAGGAGTCTACACAAAAGTTGTTGAATTTTCAGACTGGATTTTGGAAAAAACTACATAACATGAACATAACTTACTGACTCATAATGTTGTTGTAGAGAAATAAACCTGGGAGCAACAGGATGATGTTCAATGTAAAAAAAAAAAAATGTATTAAAGTTTTAAAAATGGTGTTTCCTGTTAGCTCGAAGCATAAAAGACTTGATTAAAGAAGTAGAAAAGCAAAAATGAATGAACTTTACAATGAATGAATTAAAATCAGTAGCAAAAGTAGACTTTCTGATCACTGATTTGTCAGAAAATATAATACATCTGAGCCATTGACTTCTTTCATCTCTAGCATAAAATATTCTATGAGACTTGTTTAGGGAGATCAGGGATTTTTTGTTTACTTCAGTGATGACAGGACCTCCTCCTCTTCTGTAAATATAACTGAAAGTAACAATGATTAAGAGAAAATATTAAAAGGCCAGGAAAATCTGGCCTATAGTCCAAAAGGTCATTGATGACAGACTGCAACTGACATTATAATCCTCTTGATTAAATAAACTATCTCAGCTACAGAATAATTTTGGTTTTACCTTGGTAATATCTTTTCCATTTTTTTCTCCTTTTTTTCTTTTGTTCTTTCCATTTGTTTTTAATCAGGGAACAAAAATATTTTGTAGCCAAAATAAATACTAATGTGAGAAACAGCAGTCAAACTATTTTTTTCCGTAGTAAGAAGTTCTCCAGAAGTATTTCTGGATCAGAAGGGAGCACACATTTTTCTTTCACTTCTGTCTTTGCTAAACTTGTTTCCTAATACTCTACATTGCCTTCATTGCTGAAAATATGTTCCAGAATTCTGTTTATGACTGCCTCACAGCCACACTGAGTGTGTTGTAGAGGTCTATATTGGCAGTGTCTTTAGGAGTAAATGAAGTAATTATTAAATAAAATATGTCAAATTTATGGAAAGATACTCATCAAGCTGCCATAAATGAGTTCAACATATATATTTTTTAAGCATTATTTGCAACAATTTTCACCAAGGAAAAATGAAATTCCACAACTACAAGGTTATGAGCTACTATACCTGTTCTTAACCCTACTAAGAGCCCCTGTCATGAGTGAGCTCTCTCGGTACTCTAAATCCCTGCTTTGAGAACTTCTATGCTGGCTGCAGCTGTTCAGAAGCCCAAAAGACAAAGGTGGGAGAAACACACCAAGATGGCAAAATGCAGATGTAGAATGGAAGATAAAATTGAGGGCTGGAGTTATCTTCATGCTCTGATTAATCCAAACCTGGTTTAAAATACCAGCAATCGTCTGATGTGCTGTCAAAAACTCATGGACTTAAAAAAGAGACTGGGAGTGGACAAGAAAAAATAGAAAGCACAAATGCAACATAAGAAGGAGAAATACTTCTGGCATTAAAGTGTGGTTCTATTCTCAAGGGGAATGAATGAAGACTCTGGAAAAGAGCTGCTGAAGAAACAAAGGAAATATGTCACTGTGAGAACAGAGACTAAAATTCTCAAATAAAGAGCCAGCAGGAGACCATCTGCAATACTCATCTGCCAATCCTTGAGCTAAATTCATATTTTCTAAAGAACATATGCAGTGCTGATTTGAGAACATTTAATTAATTAATTAATTAATAACATCATCAGAATCTGTGTTAATAAATGTGATCCTGCTTAATCTTTCTGTTATCAGTAGGTACCTTACAGTAAATGAGAGGCAGTTTATGGCCTCTTTTTCTCCTTCCTTTTCCTATCCCTTGTTTGGGAAAAATAACTAGGAAAAAAAAGCAACATCTTAAAAGCTCTTTTAGTCTCATTAAAGACTTTAAATCTTCCCCTCTTTATGTTATCACAGAACATAAACTTCAGTTTATGTTGTTATTTTGATTAATGGCAAGTGTCTCTGGCGGTGTTTTATATTCTGCTCTTTTTTTCTACCAAAAATCAATGAAGCACATCATCTCGCTTACACCAGATCAGCAGAAATCTTTCAGGGGAATGTTGGCATTAGTCTGCCTCGAGACTTTATTCAAATAAAGTCCCTTTTTGTAGAAATTTACAGTCTCGTTCAGGCACAGAGAAGACAATTCATACACACAATGATAGTCTAGAGGGCAGTTTGTTCATTGTAAAATAAAGCAAGCTGGCTGAAGAGTTGCTCAAGTGGACTCTTCAGTTTGTAGGCATTTTAATAAGACTGTAAACTAAGCAAAATTGGTTTTCCATTAAATTGGTGTTGCAATGTGTTTTCTTTCACAGCTGATGCTCTGCCGTATGGCGGAGTCTGAAATATATTGTCTTATTCCTTGAAGGTGCTCAAGAGACATTTAGACGTGGTACTAAGAGGCATGTTTTAGTGGAGAAATATTGGTGGTAGGTGGATGGTTGGACTGGATGATCTTGGTCTTTTCCATCCTTGGTGATTCTATGATTCTTGAAAATTACCTGAGCTGGGAATGGGAAGACATGAAACCTCTCATTGCTTCTACACAGAGGAATCCAAAATTCTTATTGTAAAGACAGAATCCATGCTTCTAGAGAGGGAGGGAAGGGAATCATTTGTTATAAGATTTTTAGTATAAGATTTATTTATTTTGTGAAAAAGAATTATTCTGACATGATGAAAGCTTCATTGCAGACTCTGAAAAGCAAGGAAGTATCTGGATAGAATGAAGTCAATTCGCAGTGGCAGTCGTTCCAGAAGAAGAACTGTTAAATTAAAATGTGGATACTTGTTCCCTGTCTAATTTCCAGTATGTATGAAGGTTTCTTTTTGAAAACTATTATTAATTAATATAATTTGTGAAATATATGCATTATAACATAATAATATAAATTTCCACCTCGTATAAAAGGCAACAATAATAGCAGATGTGAATTTTTACATATTTCTAGGCAAGCATTTTCGGGAGCAGTAAATTAATTGCTTTTCCTGTGGTCTCTGTATTGTATTGTATTGTAAAATGTGTTCTAGATGTCTATAGGTTTATTAGAGTTATTTACAGGTATGTTATAGTTGCCAAGGTTTATTGAATGTTACAAGAGCTTTTTTTAGTGGGGTTGTGCAGTGACAGAGTTCTTTTGCATCATTTGGGTAGTAGAGAGGAGAGTAGTGGAATCCTATTAGGGGGTTGAGAAGGATCAGAAGGAGAAAGGCAAAGATGTGTCCACTTCAGGGCTGTTCCTCTCTTCTGGGCTTTCTGGGACCTGACTGCTTTAACAGGTGCCTTGAAGCCATAAATCTGTGGGCAGTCACTGAATGCAGCTACTTTTCTTTACTTGTCCTTAGAACTCTGGTAAATAGTTGATAAATTCTGCATACTGGGCGTATTGTATGAACCCACATATGACAAAACTTTGGATTTCAGGGAATCCAAAACTTTAAGATGTGCAAAATAAGGTGATCAGAGCAACTGACATAGCTATAAACATGAAAAAGAAATTGAATAAAGAAAGAGGATGTATATTTCTCTACAGTGAAGTTTTTCTATATGTCTACAGAAATATTAGGATGGTTTTCAACAAGCCTCTGATTTCTTTAATGCTCACGACATGACCAGCTAATATTTCAGGGAAAAGAATACTTTCTTGAATACTAAAATATCTCGAATTTCAAGAGATTAATCACTAGGTGGCACTTTTGCTCTAATTTGTCTTGTATTCAACAGTCATCGTGAAAAAGGAACTTGATTTAGTACAGCTTTTATCTGAGAAAGTGTATGTTCAATGGATCTAAAAAAAGATACTTTAACCTTACGTGCATAGCTGAGAAATAATCATAAATAATTAAATTAGCATCTTCTTTTGTAGATTTCAGAGAGTTCATCACCAGTAAGTATGTTTACCTGCACTTTTCCATGTGACAACAGTAAGGTTAAGACAACAGCAGAGGAAACAGATCCCTACCAGTGGCACTCCACGATATTTCACATAAACGTGCACCAGAACTACTGAATGTCCCTGTAAAGGCCCTGAGCACTTTGGCTCACTCTTGAGGGTGAGACTTAAAGCCATCTTGAGTACAGTACTGTTGTCTAGCGCTGAATTAAGGAGCTGGAGGAAAATTCATCTTGAGGAGCTGTAAGAACATGGCCCTGCACATGGTACCCTTGAAGCCAGCTTAGGCTATACTTTAATAAAGCGTGACTATTTCCTTCCTGCTTAAATTGCTCATGATTGGACAGGGGTGAAATTCTGAGCTGTTTCTCTCCAATGTATGATCAGGATGCAACCAAAGTGGACTGTGCATAATGATGTCCCAGCTACTACGGGCTCTTGTGGAGCAGAGGATAAGTAATATCTTACTATCCTACTACAACTCCATAATCTCCAGGTAGGCATTGGTCTTCATTAAACTTGCAGCAGTCAGGCAGGAAGAGAGAGATGTGCACCAAAGATTTAGGGAAAGTTATGGACTGAAAAATGGCTTCCATTTACAGCAAGAGACTAAAGCAGTGGGAGGATACAGTCAAGGAACTTCTGTCACTGTTTTCTGCTAGGTTGCAGCATTATATAAGCAGTCTTGTCTTGTGCACACAGGATAGACTGGACAGTCTTCTATCTGCTGGCTTTGATCAACATCAGCAATACAAAATCAGAGTTTGTAGTATGAGTGATTTTTCAATCTCAGAATATCATCATCAGGCTTTTAGTTCATTTATTCGTACTCATTCTTTAGCTGGTTCAGTCATTCCATTCTTCTGCAAGTACAAGAAATTTATACCAGGAACTTTTTTTACGTTTCTGCATTTGTTTTATTTAGAAATCTCAAATCCAATCAAAATCATAATAAAGCCAAAGTAGTGAAGAAAAACGATAAGAAGGTAAAATAGGCATAAAAATGACTAACATAAAGGTGTGAATAACTTGTGCTAGCTCGCTAAGTGTGACCTTTGCCATCACTAGGAGAAAGCTCTGCTCTGACCCTGGCAGTGCACTTGGTAGTGTCACCCCGCAACCTGGCTGCAGCTTGGACTAACAACAGGGCAGAGGGCAATGGCTAAGCCCTGACAATTGCTTGGGTAGTGAGATACCACTGTATGATGAATATTTTATTTCTATAATATTACTATTTTCTATGAGTTAGACAATTTGGATTGTTCACCTATTAAAATGTTAGCTATGCCAGCAGTAAATTTTGAATGTTTGTGATGTGTTCCCTTTTGCCCTTAACAAGGTTTTCAACGTGACATTAAGTAAATGGAAACTTACCTTAGTTTACAGAGGCATACAAGGAAAAAGTAGCAAACTATCCCAAAGTGGTAGCACAGTTTATTTTTGGAGAATTGTCACCATTGATTGAAAGCAAAAAATGTACTCCTTTTGCAACTCATTCTACTGTTTCTGAGCTCTTATATTGTATTACTCTACATAAAACAATAGGAACTCATCTCAGTTGGCTTCCAGGTGCTACCTAATGAAAAAATGTCAGTAAAATAAATAACACATAGCATCCTCAAAAATACAGTTGATATTGACACACAGATTTCATACTTGGTTCATATTATTTGTCTTTTAGTTTTGTACAGAATTTTCTGTATTTAGTATTCCTTTTAAAGCTGCGTCTGCTAGATTCATAGGACTGGATGGGAAGGTCACCTTTATACATAAAAAGTACATTTCTGTCTCTTGTGGTTGCAGGAAAAAAAGCTAAAAAACATGACCCATGGCCATCCTACAGGCTACAGGCTACCATTAGTATTTGTAAGCAGTTTTTTCTGAACAAAAATCCTCCTGATATTAAAGCTTTTTTTCATTATTTTCAGCAATCTGACTCACAGCTGTCACATGTGTGGCACTGACTGTACTATGTAAACCTTCACACAAGATGAAGGATAAATCTACTGAACTAAAAAATATAAGCCAAATGTTCCAGCAGAACTTAAATCATTTTTAAAAATCTGGTTTATAGATAAAAGGGACTGCAAGAAGTTCAGGTCAGATTTTTCTGAATTTAAGACACTGACACTGGTTTCTCAAAGGTAAATGTGCACTGGTGAAATACTCCAAAACCAAGAGCAGTCTCAGCAGACGGGCCACAGAGTGTATGCCAGGGCTTGCTGTTTCTTTTCCATTCCATAAGAGATTTTTCTGTATCAGTGTAATCCAGACCATCTGATGCAAATTAATTTATCCTGGGAGAATTTATCCTTGGAAAAGAGATGGGTAGGGTAATCTTACAATAAATACTGGGACTTGAAATAGCTTATTTGGAACACATCACTTTCTTTGTTTTAAGACTATCACTTGTGATGACCCTCTGCACTTTGCTCTGGTCTGACTATGGGGAAGTCTCCAAAGTAAACAATAATAATACTGTTAGATCATTAGGAAATTACAGCAATATTTTCAGTTGCTATTTCTGTGCTCTGATTGATAGAGACCCCCAGTTGCAGTATTTCAGAGGCGCACTTACAACACTGTGATGACCATCTATAATACTTTAGGGCAAACAAGATTATGAACAGAGAACTCATGCCTCTTAAATGCATTTTCTGAGCATGAGGTACACCCATGGTGGAATGACTCATGTCTGCCTGGTAAGTGAGACACATATTTTTTCAATAAATTTCTTTAACAACTTTACTATTTAAAGTTGTTTATGTTGTCAAAGCAGCCTATTAATTGGTATATGATTTGATGCAAAAAGTTGCTTTATTAAGCATCTAACAAGTGCGATTGGATTTATTCAACCAAAAATCTAGATTATGCCCTGTGAATTTAATGAAAAGGATTTAGTATGTTTTTAAGAATGTAATCTTTTGGTAGCACTACAGAATAAACTGCTGTTATGAATGGACTAAGCTTAATTTTTGGACCAGACATTCTCCTCTTTCTGATAAATTAAAGAATATAGATATGGGCCTGACTTGGATACTGCATAAGCAGGGATCTTTTTACTAACTACTTGAAGTTTTCATCTCTACTTGTAGCACTGTAAAACATTTTAAGGCCAGCTGGATGCATGGTGTTGGTGAGGTAAGAATGATGTTTCAGATAGAGATACAATTATATTTCTTTCCTTAATCTGGATTGCAGGAGCAAAAGAAAAAAGTAAAATTTCTAAAACATCATATAGTAAGTGATTCTACACTAAAAATGAATTATTTCTTTGTAGATGAAAGGGAAGTGACAGATGAACATAGAGGTTAAAATAATAGATTTTACACATGCATGTGTTGGCTTCTTTCACAGAAAAAATCTAGTCTGTATATTTATTTTTTAGCAAATTAGGTAAGAATGTAGACTATAAATATTAAAACCAACTGCTAGCAGTTTACTACATTGTAATGCTGAAATGGTTTATGGACTAGCATTCAGATGATAAGATCAGTTTTGTAAAGTACAGAACTGTCTTTTTGAAGAGTGTTCCTTATGCATCTTCTTTCTAAAGTGCAGTCAACTAGCATTTTTGACTGATTGGGATAATTCTGTTGTCCATTTTGCTATCGTTCAGTGTATAAAATGTTCTGCAGGAATCAAAGACTTTTCAAAGCATGGTAGACAGTAAAATAGATTATGTCAATTTGCAGAAAGTATGCATTCTGCTGTTAGCCATCAAAACTGTGGACCAATTTTGTTTTGAAGGAATACTTGTTAAATTTATAAGAATGTAAGAAATAAAAATAAAAAGTATCTCCAAATAAGCAATAAGTACTCAGAGAGATATCAGTAAAATTAACATACTTGGTCATTCTTTTAGTTATGGCACTTTAAGAGCTTTGGCTGTTGTGTTTTGCAGTTTTTCTGCCAACATAGAAAGTAAACAGATACAAAACAAAGTGGATTTTTTAAATATTCTTTATTTTTAGAATGTAAACATTTAAAAGGAGAATAATGTTGTGTTCACTAAGCATATTTAAAAAGTACAAATTTGTTAGGAAGTTCGTTTTCTTAGCATTTGAGCATAGTTTCATTTTAAAGTTTTAATTTTTAAGGTCAATGGACAAATCAAAATTTTGAAAAAATATTTTTTGACTAAATGAATTATTTTTGAAAGTTTGGAAAGTATTCACTAATTTCTCTTGATAAAATGCAGATCAATTTGTACAAAAGCTCTACTTATAAAAAAAAGATTGGAAAGTTCTGATTCCAAAGTGATTTTTTTAAACTTTTACTCTATCTTCTTTTTGGTTGGGGCAATTAGACAGAATAGAACCTTCTGCACTTATTAAAACAAACAAGCAAATAAACAAACAAAACCAAAAGAATACCTGACTGTTCACTTTTCAAAGTAGGAAATATTTGACATTTCCAGAGTGTCATACAAACCTTGTTTTTAATCCACCTTGACAAATTTTTTACTCAGGTGTTTATTTTTCTGGTTGTATCCATTAGCCTCAAGTGAACCCTGTCATACCTGTGAACCCTTTAGAGGGTAAGAAAAAACCCTAAATTTTCAATCAAAATATGGTTGTTATAGACATAAAAAGTTTCTGAATGTGGATTATTTCTTCACTTTTTGTCAAGTAATCAGCTGGAACTGACTACTTCTGTTCAGTGGTGAAACACATTTTGTACTTGCCTTTCCATCAATGGGGCTGGGCTTCTTGCATCTGAGGTACACAGGACAGAAGGAGCAGAGAGTTGTGCTATTGACAGCTGACTTCTAGTGAGAGAAAACACAGAAAGCACATCTGGGTAATCTATACTGTAAGTCAGATTCCCTGTGTCAGGTCTTAGTTTTGATTACATATTATTCATATTTCATTAGCACAAGTTTTAAGCCATAGTGATGTCTAATAAGCTTCTCCTGCACACTATGCAGTTTTAAGAACACGAGTCTAGATAGTTAAATAACAATTCAATCATCTATGATTTTATTTATCATCCCATAGACTCTTAGGACTGACATCCTCTTCTCAGTGACTACTTACGGATTGGAAGAAATGGTTTTTATAACAGAAAGATAAAGAAGACTTTTCCCTATTATATGAGTACACAAGTAAATAGTGCAGCAAGAATCTTTAGGTAAGAGATTAGATACATATAGAGCGGGTCCAGAGAAGGGCCATGAAGATGATCAGAGGCCTGGAGCACCTCCTCTATGAGGACAGGCTGAGAGTTGGGAGAAGTTTCTGAGGAGACCTAATAGCGGCCTTCCAGTACCTGAAGGGGGCCTATAGGAAAGCTGGGAATATATATATTATATATATATTATATTATATTATTATATTATATATAATAATCATTATTATATAAGGGCATGTAGCCACAGGACAAGGCGAAATGGCTTTAAATAGAAATATGGTAAGTTTAGACTAGATATTAGAAAGAAATTCTTTACTGTGAGGTTGGTGAGATACTGGAACAGGTTGCCAAAAAAAGGCTGTGGAGCATTCAGATCCAGGCTGGATGGGGCTTTGAGCAACCTGATTTAGTGGGAGGTATTCCTGCCTATAGCAGGGGGGTTGGAACTAGATGGTCTTGAAGGTCCCTTCCAACCCAAACCATTCTGTTAATCTATATCTGTGGAAATAATTATCTGAGATAAACTGAGAGGTTGGAAGACCTCTGACATAAGGGAAGGAGTTAGACGTATACATAGGTCATGCTCATGCTAAGCAGTGCATTTAGAAGAACTGGCCATCTCACTGCAATTTTAAACCAGAGGCAGATTAAAATTTATGGCTCAAGGGAAGATTGATGAAGGAGCTTATGCAAAAATAATGATGAGAAAAGGAAAGGGGATAGACCGAGAAAGCTTAATATTCTAAGGCAATTGAAGCATGAAAATGTCTAATAAGTCAAGCAAGAGAAGGAAATGAAGTATTGCTGACTTTTGGACTTTCAACTATTACATAAATATGAGAAAGAGCAGTAATTTAAAAAGAGTGGAAACACAAAGCCCCAGTTCTGTCCATCAGCAATGTATGGCAGTATATATGATTATGTATTAGAAGAAAAATAGAAAAAAGAGCAGCAGTACAATTTATACTTTGTTGATGGATGGTCAAAATTCAAGGAAGCGCAATAAGGAGCTGTGCAATTTGACTCTCATACTTTTTCAAAGTATACCAGATACAGTATGAACCATCCTAGTTATTTTTCAACTAGGGCAACGTTTATATTCTCCTCTTCTGAAGAATGCTCTTTTACTTGCCTATCAGAAAATCAGCCTTGAAATATTGCAGGAGTGAAATGGACATCAGCACTAATTGACCCCAAGGGTTAGTGTTTCAGATGCAGGTAAAGTGACTAATTCACTTAAAGGAAAGAAAGACAAATCTGGCCAGAGGTAAAGTCTTATGACTGTAAAAGAAGATGATGCTGACATTAACTGTTTGGGATTCACTACAGTGAGAGAGACACTGTCTCTCCTCCAGTTGTCAGCTAGTCCACCTTTCCCTATAGGGAAACGCCAGAATTTCTTCCTGTGGGATATGGTTCTGTATCCTTTCTATGCTGTATCTTCAGGGCTGTAAAGTGGCATTAACAGATTGATTTACTCAACCTCTCCTGTATCAGAGGGGAGACAGTAGTTTGCCTCCTGTAAGCCACCCCTAGGCCAGGTCTGTGCTGCCAGGGTCCACCCTGGGACCCAAAGATTTCCCAGGGCAAATTATCTCTGCTGAATGGTAAGAGTAATTAGCACAGAACTGTGCTGAATCCAGCACAGTTCTACTATAAGTATTTGATTCTTTTGTTTGCTTCTTTGTTTTGCTTTGGAGCTTGTTCAGAGATTTTATGCTCTGTGGCACTAAATTGCACTTCATGATTGTGCATACAAAGTACAAGATTTGCTTGGTTGTCTTTCTCTGCATATAATTATTTATTCAGGCCGAGGTTTGTTCTCTTGTGTTGGCTGAGGGTGCTGCATGTTCTTTTAGTTGAGAGAACTTTCGTTAGCCATTAAAATGCATTTAAGTGCAAGAACCATTTTGATGAATTCAGAGAAATGCATATGAAAGTTGTTCCATAAGAATTTGTTGTATCTTCTGTTCTTAATAGACTTTAATATCAGTGATCTATTGCCTGATTGCAGAAGATGAGCTCTATTTTACAACGCGGTAGGATTACAGAACTCTAAAGTAAGTTTTGCAATTATGTGCTTAAGTAAACATTGAATTACCATTCCATCTCCATTGTTGACACAGTGGTAAGAGAGATGAATGGTAATGCAAAAACTGTAGTGTGTCAGTAGTATAAATCAAAGTTGTTCCAAAAAATGTGTTTGGTTTAACTTTAAGTATACTTCCAAGTACCAAAAGATATGTAAAATTCAGATGGGTTTTTTCAGAACAAGCAACGTCTTCTATGTACATTAGCTGCTATATCTTTTCTGTCACATGAGACTTGTGGGTGAACAGCAGCAGTAAGAACAGTTGAAAAAGAGGCCCTGTAACCCATACATAGGTATGTATGGGTTTTTGTTTTCAGTTTTCCCATTTAAGTGTTTTATTTTTACATGAATTCAGAGGGTTTGTATCTACCTCCATGAGTCAAGCAGCCTGCTTGTTTTCAAAATCTTATTGCATAGCACAGGAGCCCAGATGACAGTTCTTAGTGAGATAACTGAATTCTCACTACTTAGTTATCTGTTTCCCTTACAAATCAGAGGAAACTGTAGATTGTGCAGTTAGCCTATTTAAATCTTCCCCAGCTACACAGTATTGAAAGCAGTCCTTCCACTCTTGAATTCACATTTTATTTGCCAAGTGCGAGATCATATCTGAAGTACACATTTACCTAGAAAGGAGTAGTCATGTTCTTCCAACTATCTACATATACACACAGGGAAAGACAGACTCCATTTCCACTTCACTTCACTGTATATTGCTCCTTGGGTTACTAGGTCTCCTTGTTTCCTAGTGGAAGAAACAGACAGTTACACATTTTAAGTAACTATCTTAATCAAATCTTAATTGACAATAATATGAATAAAACATAAGAAGAACTGCTTTCTTCCCCAGTCTGTCTTGATTTCTTTGATGAGTCTGGAGTCTATTTTGGCTTGAGAGCACCTCATCTCACACATTCTTGGGGATATAGAAAGTTCTTGATTATTGGAACCTAGGATAGAAAAATTACACTTGGATAAACATGACTTTCAAGGCGTATAAGGTGTTTTTTTTTTATATAATCCTGCAGAAAGGCAGGCTAAAAATAGGGGAAAAGATTTTTGTGTTTCTCAATTCAAAGCAAGAAATAACACAGAAATAATGAGTTTAGTTTTAAAATAAACTACTCTTGTCCTCATTTGCAATTTGATTAATTTTTATGTTCATATTCATGTTTTCTGGGTAACACTAAATACTGGGCTGTGAAAATGGTCAACTGTAGATTACAGTTGTGGTGGGACGCATCCTGTGTTCTTAACAGATAGTTTTTTGATTGTAATTAAGCTTAAGATTTATAAAAATGATCCTGACAATTCAGGCCTTAGTTCTACAGTCTCAAATTCAGTAGGATTTTATTTCTTTGGCTGAAACTGACTGTTTCAGCTCAATATTACTTATCTAAACACCTCAGTCAGTCACTCTTTTTTGCCCTTACCAGGAAATAGCTTCTTGGAAATACGATAGGAATATCTCTTTACAGTTCTTCGCTGGGAAGAAGTCCCTTCCAACCTCAGTGATTCTGTGATTCTATGAAACAACATTGTGATCAGAGCACTCTTCTGGAAACAGGAAACAGAATCCATTTATTGCTAGTGATAAATTGTTCAAAATAGTGTGTTCTATTTCTGTGAGGAAAATCCTAAGCATGACATGGGAGAAATGTTGTTTTGCTTATTGTAAATTGTCAGGACAAAGCATCCAGAGTGAGGGAGATGAGACCAGAAGTTTCTTTTTTCTAGATGAGAAACAAAGGAAATTTCAGTTTCATTCCTCACCTTCTCTTTCTGCATTATATACAGGGACTGGATATTGTAAAAGAGTCAAGATTGGTAAGATCATCTAACAGCCATTGTTAGAAAGGCAGATGTACCTGAAAACTTCAGACAGATTTTCAGATAAAGCTCTTTGTCAAATCTAAAGCAGAGACACCAAATACCCAGTTAAATAGGACCAAATGTCCTCGTTATAACCATGCTGTGTTAAACTTATGCACACTTTAGGGGATACTGATGAGAAATTCTGGTTTGGGAGAGAGAGGGATGGTTAGTAGAGGTGGGAGAAATTGCAATGGAAATAAGACACAGTTTTCCTTCCTGCTGGTGCAATTTAGTTAGAATTTTTTTTCTCCTATATTTGTCTTAAAAGTGTTAGTAAGTGCTTTTGGAAGTCCAGCTGTGAGGCTCTGGCTTGAGGTCCTACTTTGGCTGTGCAGACCCATTTCTGAGCTACCTCTAGGACTGTGCTGTTGTGACTGGGACCGTGTAGTGAGCAGTGTCAGAGGATACTGCTGAGATGGAAACAAAAAGACAGATGCAGACAAAAAAGTGGTAATAGGGGAGTGGGGCTGGGTACATTTTGAGTCATGTAAGTGCAGAATTGAGATTTGAGAGGTCAGCAGAGGTGTGACTGCTGTTTGAAGATTGTTCTTCTGGTAGGTGTCTGTTACTTCAGTTGCTCTAGTAGGCTGAAACTCTTTGTTGCTTATAGTACTTAGTCATTATATAAAACAGATGTATTTTATTTTTTTGAGGGATGCTGGAAGCCACTCAGGAATCAAAGTATGCATTTCTCATGAAATGTGGGGGTTATGTCAGGCCCTTGGAACTGAGGGAGGAATGCATGTTTTCTATTTTTAGGAAGTTAGTCATGCATTATTGTGACAACAGAACTGCTTTGAGTAAAACTGTGTGAATAACTGGTTTTATCCCTTGGCAGATTATCCAAACCTAAAACAATATTCAGGCCAATATCTAGTAAAAATTTAACAAGTCTCTTTGGTAATAAATTATGTTACATTTTTATGCTAGTCACATTTAGAAAACATGAAAAAAGAAAGTTGGAAACAAAAGTGTAAGATCCTGGGGTTCTGTTCAGAGAACAAGGAGGAACAGAGACTTGAATGTCTTGGAAGTGCTCCCATGTCATTAAATAGCATTAGAGAAGGGTGGCCTCGCTTTGTCATCTCAAGCATATGCTACTTCAAAACAAATTTTCAAGCAGGAGTTAGAAAACCTCATTGAGGCTCTTGCCTGTGGCCTGACCTGCTGCACTTTTGTATTCTAATCACAGAGTTTGAATGGATGATAATACCATACTTGGAGCATATGTTATATTTATTCCTAGTGGCTTGCTTACAAGTTTCCAATCCTAATGAATGAAGTTCACAGAAGTACTGAATATAAAGAGAGGAGGAATTTAGGGGAAGAGGTTTTGAATATTTCTAGTTTTATCCGGGGAGTAAAAGCAGCTTTATTTGACTCTTCCAGAAAAAAAGAAGCTTCTTGGCTTGTTCTCTAGGTGGCCATAGTGCTACTTGCTATATATTATGGAGGAAAGCAAGAGCGACATTTTGCTGTCAGGGCATGTTTGATATATATAATCCAGCTCTGACAAGAGCTGGCAAAGTACATCACATTCTAGCAGGCTTTTTCTGTCCCTGCAGAAGAGATAAAAATGATAGACAATTTTATGGTACTCTCTTTTTGCTATATAAGATTTGTATGAAACCTTCTCCATGAAGAACCCTTATACCGTTTATACAGTTACAGGCATGATACATAAAGGGAATGACAACGAATTTCAGCACTCTAGATCAGTTTTAAGTATGAATGCTTTAAAATTAAAAAAAAAAAAAAAAAAAAAGCCAGGAAATACTTTGGCTTAGTGCTAACTTATACTATCAGAAGATGAAATCTTCAAAATACAGTCAGCTTTTAACACATGAGTTGTTGACTTGAATGATTAAAAACCTCTGGCAAATGTAATTAAACTAAATTAATAGGCAGTTTTATTTTTGTAATTTTCCAAACTGTGATAAGAACCGTCTGTTCCCAAAAAGTTAAGTATATAGTATCTCTTTCAGTACCTGTATTAAACTTGTAATTCACCTCAACTGATTAAGAATGTTTATGCAATAGCAGGACAGCAGGGAATCCATTTAGGTAAAGTACTCTGATGAATAACTGTATGCTTAAGATTAAGATGGTATCTAAATGCTTGCTACAACCAGACCAAAGAACATAATGAGATATTTAATGATAATCTTCAGACTAGAATCTGAGAAAGAAGCATTTGATGCAGAATGAAAGAAAGGGGTTCGTTTTGCTTTTCTCCTTCCCCTCCTCTCCAGCAGCTCAATTTTATTCAGTGCAAGCCACCTTGTAGTGCAGGCTGTTCCCTGCAGGGTTTGTGGAATTGTGATGCTCATGCTCTGTATCCTGATTAAAAGGCAATAGGGCCATCCAAAGTTAAAGTTAAGGTAGAATCTGAACAGTGGAAGTTATTCTGAAAGAAAAGAAGTCAAAAAAATAGATAAAAGATAAAGAAGAGATGAGTGAAAGAAAAAAAATAGAAAAAAGAATTGTGTGTTCATGAGAAAAGAGAAAAAGAGGGGTGTGTGTGTATTAATGGTTATTTTGGAAGCAAAAGGATAGTTTGTAAAAGATCCAAAGAGAAAATCATGTTTCTTCAAATCTTCACCGCCAGCACTTTAGTGAAAGTAATCAATGAAGATTTTCTTCCCTTCTTCCCTTTCTTCCTTCCTTTTTGTGTAATATGAATAAGTTATTAATTCTACAGATGTTTTTATGAGTTTCTGGGGAATTAGAAATGAGCACAGCTTGAAGAACATTACATATACATAATTGCATGACTCTGGCAACAAAGAGGGAATTGTATCTCATGTTCAAAATAATATTTTTATGCCATGAGATATAGATAATGAAAAGAAATGATGATGATTTAATAGCTTTTAACCTGGTGATTGAATAAGCGAGGTGATGTCTTGCAAGGCAAAGAATGACAACAGAATATGCTCACTGTACTTCCTGAATGGATGTAGACACTTCAGTCTTTGATAGCACCATCATGTTTGTTTTTCCCATGTTACTGCATTAAATGCTGTAAAGGCAACTGAATAGCAAAGAGCATTGTAACAAAAAAAGTATAGTTTATCTTGATAGAGATGAGAAAGATAATGTTTTAGAATATTACACTGGGTAAATCAACATCATACTAAGGGGAAATGCAGATGATTCCTGGTTTTCGTTTCTGCAACATAGGGATGGGTTATTCTAGAGAGGCTGACATAAAAAATCACTGGCAGAATGACTCACTGAAGAGTAACTTTGATGTAAATGTCATATTCATATCCTGACAGAGGTTTATTAAGTAAATAAGGCGCTGGCTAGCAGGAGTGCCAATGATATCAATCAAATTTTGAAGACAAATCCTGTGTTTTAGTTGGAAATATCCACTACCAAATAGATCTTTTCATTAGTTCAGTTCCTCAATAGAAAATTATGAAAAGCAAGTTATGTGCATGTGTAAGATCTGTGCATATGTTCACTGTTTCACATGTGACTAGCATGGATCCCAATTTCTCTATGTTTTACCACAGCTAGAGGAGAAGATGGGTGCATTCCTTGTACATGTAATTGAAAAATGTTCTTAGGCTATCAGTTTTGCCATTAGAGCTCAATTTTCCATTTTGTCTCCACATTTTCATAGTGTTTTGCCTTCTATATGTTGCCAGAGAAGGATCATGTGCTGTGGATAGAACTGTAGTTGTAACCTAAAATTTTCTATATTCTGTATGACTTTCAAGAATTAGCAAATTCTTATTCTTACGAAATGTTCCTAAGTTTCTGCATATCTTTATGCGACATACATTTTGAAGCATGCTACATATGTGGCATATGTAAATAAAAAAAACTTGTATATTTTTGTTAATGTTTATGTATAATAAGGTTATTTAATATTTTCTTCTATTTTATCCAGAAGATGTATATAAGATTAACTACATGGAGTGTTCCATATCTCCTCTCAAACAGATCAAAGAGAGGATTAATTTAGGTACAAGTGGCCCAGAGGGAAGAAACAGTTGAGGTGTAGTAGCTCTTTGAAGTAATATCACGGACAAAGAATTAACATGGGCAACAAGACAGGATTTTTCATGGTTTCATTAGCATTGCAGATAAAAATAACTATGCAATTTTGATTTTCAGCTCTCAATCTGAACTGTTACAGCAGTATGGATGGTATAAAGAAGATAAATCAGGTGACCTTGTTCTTCATTATATAATGGTCAAAAACACACTATTTAAGCAAATAAATATTCAAGTTAATTGCATTTTGGAATTAATGGTATCGTGTAAGCTAAAGAGAGATTGGTATAAAGCATGCATATTAATTTTGAGATTCTCTTAAGTCACGTTTGTTTAGGAAACAGTTTTGTTTTTTTTTTTCACACAGGATGTCTCAATTTGCTGCACTATCTCAAACAAAGAACAACATCTGAATTTTTTAGAAGGAAATATAAACTCAATAAGGAACATTTATTCCTCTACAAAGTGATCTGGTTGACTCATGCCCTGAAGAATGATGGCTTGTATTAGATAACAGTAATTAGTTATAGCGAGTCATTGTCTTTTAAAAAGAAGTATCATTTCTTGCAAGACAGAAGCATCCAATATGTAACCAATCTCAGAGCAAACCTTAAAACAAATTGAGGTCAAATCGTGTTACATGCTTAGAAAACTTAGTTTATGGAATACAAGTAAAAGATTCTGTTTTTTTCTCTTAAATGAAAATGTGTATCAGACAATAACGTAGTTCTTGACACATAGAATTTGGCCCCCACATCAGAAATGCATGTCACAAGCAGATTGGTTGTTTCATTGTACTGCCATTCCCATTCCACTGGTTGCAGCATTCAATTTTTATGTTCAAATGTCATTATGAAATAGCTATTTGTTTTGAGAAATTACTAATGATGGGTGTATTTTGCTCTCAGTTTTCTAACAGAAACTCAGAAGAGTGAGAATGGCAGCAGGGTAGGAGATTGTTACAACTGAAGTAATCCTTACTTGCAAATTTATCCTGCCTTTTGATCTGTCAGCAAGGCCCTCTTCACAGCAGATGCAATTTCCAATATGTTAACAGCAACAGAGATCCCTGCAGAAGTTGAAAATGAGCAGTACTGACAGTCTAATCTGTGAAGTTGAAGAAAAATGTCTTGGAAATTTGGGGCCCAAAAGGTACAAATAAAAAGAAACAGCAAAAAAAATTACAAGGATATATAATTTACAAGTATGTTTATCAGTATGTAAAATGTATAGTAAATAGAGTTTTGGGCAGAGCTCTTGGAACTAAGAATGATAGATATTTTCTTTATAGTATCATAGCAACCTACCCTCACAATAAACTCTCCAGCCTCTGTTCTAAGAAGCTCAAGAGTTTGCCAGAACAGAAGAACACCGTTTTTATTTTTAGTAGAAAATACAGATCTGTTATTGGCAGCAGCAAAATGTGGTATGTCTTATAGGAACTTTGCAAACAGCCATACACATAACAGTCTGTTTTTTACTTTTACCACGGATACTTTTCCTCTCAAAATCAAGATGTTATGTAAAGAACGTCTTTCATGATTTGATGCTCCAAGCACAGAGCTGAAGTTGTAGATTTCTCCTCCTTCTCCCCTCCTATCTAATGTTTTTTTCTCTCCTCTTCATCCTCCAAAAAGAAAAATGAGACTTGATGGAGCATTCAGTTGTTGTTACTTTTTTTGGTAGAAACGCTCTGTTAGGACCATGGAGAAGATTGCCCAGGATACCTGAAGGCATTATTTTATGCCAGTCATCTGCAAGGTATGGTTTTTAAAGTGTTCGTAATCAAAAATCAAAGAGCTGGACACTCTCATTTCAATTGTGATCAATGTATAGTTGCGTAATTATAAAGTAGAATAAAAGTGAAAGTTTATTTAAATTGCCAAAAACAGCTTTCTTAATGGGAAACACATTGAAACTAGTTCTCATTCAGAACTGAATGAATGACATCATGGCCAAAACCTTCAACTGATGGTATATTTGATACATATAAATAATGTAAAGTTGCCATAGAAAGCAGTCTACAGGATTTCTAATACTTCAGCTATTGTCAAGTGCTGAAAAGTACTTCAGGTTTCTTTTTCATAGGGACCCAAAGCAAATTCTCATGGGTTTTTAACAAAGAAAAGACAGAATTACTTTTGAAATGCTGCTGAATTCTCATTAAGTTTGAAATACTTGCACAGTATGCAACATCTGCAGTCTTTCTTTTTTCCCCAAAGAACAAGTACCACATGCAAGATGGAATATTAATTGATTTTTTCTTTTATGCATTTTTAGTAATGCAAGTCACTTGAGGAAAAAACTTAATTGCAATGGCACTGCATCCACAGACTCTGAATAGGCAGAGTATAATGAATGATTAAATGTGAGGTCTCACTACTATGGCAGAAAATTGGACAAACCTAATAATATCAATGGCTCTTTCATTTTTGCAGATTTCTTATGATTAAATTAAAACCGCGAGCCAAAAATTTCTATAGCATAAAAACCACTTAAGTGTTCTTGTTATATGGAAGTGAACCAAAAGTTGTGATTTCAAATCTTTTTCAAGACCAGTAACCTCCAGAGAGTGTGACAGTGGTGGTGGTGCACCCAGACGCCTTGAAGCTGATATATTTGCTGACAACCTGAGAAACAGGAAGCCCTTTGTCTCTAAAGGTCTCTAAGATCCAAAAGGGCTTCGCAATGGTTGGTTACCAGTGTAGCAGGGGCACATGCAGAGAAGAAACTCTTCAGTGTTTCTGTGGTTTAAAAAATGCAACACATGGTGCTATTTAAGAAACCTGCCCAATGAAATCACTGCAAGTCCTGTTGTAAGGAGATTCCGTATGGATATTAGACCCATTCAGAGCTCTTTTATTATAAACAACACAGTTTCTATGATCCTCAGAAATTTTTATTCTTGAAAGAACCCACGTTTTTTTTAATTCTGGCTGTATCTCTACCACTGCTTACTCAATCAGTGTAGCTGAGGTCATTTTGCATTTCTTGTCTGAGGTTGTCAAATTTATTTTCAGCCTTGTCAAGTTCAGTCTTTGCTTTTTCTCTCTGTGTTAAGGGGACATTTAGTATAAAAGTGCTTCTGTTGGCATTTCTTCTTCTGTCCCCTTTTTGACATACTGCCTGTTGTGCCACATATTGCTCTGTGACTGCTCCTGGTTCATTTTAAACCACAGACTATTTTCTTTCTTTTCTTCATTGTCTCTCTTACAACCCCTAATGCAACCTTCAGGCTCCCCGCAGAAAAGCAGATATTTATGGTATTTGGTTTGCTATTCTTGTTTCATCTGAAGTGAACTCAGAAATTTGATCAGAATACCTTGAAAAATAAATTATGCAATTCTACATCAGGATTTGGGAAAAGTGTGATAGTTTCTCTTACCAATAATAAAATGCTCCCAATGGTACATTCTGTATCATAAAAACCATCTCATCAACTCTGATGACTTTTGAAAAACAAAAGCCAAGCACAGCTTTGAGGTAGATTGAAATCAAAATATTTTCAACTGATACACTATGGAATGGAGAATAGATAAATCCCACAAGGGCAAAATTTCATTACTTATTAATTCCATAATTTACTTAAATTAATAGCTACCTATAGTCAGGTATTTGTTCTCTCACTGATAAGCAACTCACGATTCAATTTTGTCCTGGGGGGCTCACTACCCAGAGGTAAATTGCTGTAGATAAAATCAATCATAGGTAAAATTTAAAATGTCTTTATTGGAAAAAAAATCAAAATAAGTAAGTATAAAATAAATAATTATAAAAGCCAAAATATTAGGAAGTAGAATGTATAAAAACTAAATGGAAATTTGTACAAATTTGTTTCAGTGGTAGAAATCTGAATATAGTTTTTAAAACTCTGTCCTATTGGCAATTTCATATTTTAGCAATGAATGTAGGAACTGCTAACTCATTCTAAATCATATTCTCTTTCTTGAACAGGTAAAGAATCAAAAGTCAAGGAATTGGATCCAAAACACCTCCTTGCCTTTGGCACAGGCTCTATGATATCATGTCCGAAGCACAGCTTAGAGACTGCCACGTGGCACACATTTATAGCAGCACTGATCTAATTTGAATTAGTAAACAAAATGTCTACTGAATTTTTCTACTGAATTCATGGTATTAATTATAGTAATCACTTTGCTACACAACTGTAAACAGCTTCCATTTATTCACAGATCAGTTCACAGATCACAGTTCCATGCTTGCTTGTTTCTATGCACTTACTGATTTGTTGTGTATTCACCGGGAAGTCCCCAACACATCTGTGGTTTTTATAACATGTGGTGCTAAACAAGGAAGCACTGCTCACTCACTCAAGCTTCTGCCAGGTGCAGTGGTTCAGATCTTCAAAATTTGGAGTAAGTTCTATAACACAAAGCTGACAACAGCCCTTTTCTGTTGGTCTGTCATTTTTCCATCCTTAAGTTGTTTGTATCTGCATGTTTCCCAGATACACACAGGCACATCTCTCAAAAAAGGGGGTATGGTCATCTATGAGCTGAACAAGTAGTTGTATCAAACCATGCTCTTGGAACAGGCAGATTGAGAACCAATTTATAGATACTGTTTTATTTCATATCTTTGTCAAAAGAAATGCTATTCAGCCTGAGCACATTTTGCCAAGAGAACTCTGGATTGTCTAGAATTTTTACATATCTTTCAGCATTATTAAGGGTCAAATATACAGCTACTGTATACTGTGGACACGCATATTTCTGTGAAACTTGCTGTTATCCCATGTGGTCGTCTCTGCCATAATTCTCTTCTGGAAGTGTACTGTTACTGCCAGTACGTAATTAAATGTGTAACGGAAAGCTCCCATCACAATTTAGATTTGCTTGGAAGCACTCGTGGTCAAGCCAGATAACTTTCTTCTTTAAAAAAAAGCTCCAAAGAGACCCATTGTAATAAAAATATTTTCATTAAGGAAATTGGAAGAAACATCACTCTTACAAATGAATAATTGTCTGATTTAAAATATATATATTTAGCTTTCCGTGATGCCAAGAGACACTTCCTCCCTTCTATTTTCTTCTGCACTTCTGTGGAATAAATATCTGCCAATAATTTCACAGTGAACATCTTAAAATTTCCTCCCTGCTGCAGAGGTGAGTCTCCACAAGTCTATCCCGAAGTGTCTGTCTTCAGATCTAAGGGTTTTCTGTTTTGTTGTCCTGCTTGCTCAGCCCAGCTTGTCCTTCATGTGCAGAATCTCCCCAGGGTCTCTGGCAGTCATTTTGCAGTTTTACAAACTTGGCAATTGACCTTTCTTTCTAACCCAGGGCAAGGACAGCCACAGTTCCACAGGAGATAAAAAGCCATGTGCAGATCCACATGTTCATGAGCTGTGTCACTCCTATATTTCTGCTTGTTCAGGACACTGTTATGGACAGGGTATATGTATGACAAAACTTTGCTGTTGTTTTGGTCTGTTTAGTTCCAGGAAAAATTCCAATCCAAAACTGTGAGAACTGATCCAGTGCTGTACTTGGCATGAACATAAGGGCACATTTGTATACCTCGAAATTTAGAAAAACGTGGTGAGTAGGTGGTCTTCAGATTTCTGGAGCAACCCTTTCACATCCAGAAACAGTCCCACTCCTCGGTTCCATTTCAGGTGTAGGGGCTGGTGGCAACAACCACTTAACTGGAAGATCACTGTGCTGCCAGCCTTTTCTTTGCCATGGCAAAGACCCAACCGCTAATGAAAATGAGGCAGTCTGGCCTACACTTGAAGGGAGAAAGTGTGTGGCTAAGCCAAACATCTTCCGTTTCCAAAGAGACAAAGTATCCCTTTCCCAACCTGTTCTCTAGGGAAAGCACTGCACTGGTACCTGTTGTTAAGGTCTATTTCAACAGTGACAACAATTCAAAGGAGTAGCACCAGTCCATATTAGTGAACAGTGTGGCAGAACACACAGCAGCAGTAGTAGTTACCAGTGTCTTCACACTATCAGCTTCACGGTTTTTGTGTTTGTTGTTTTGTTGGATGGTTGTTTCTATTTTGTGATTAAGTGATGGAACAGAATTTCCCTTGTAATAAAAAGAATCAACTCCTACATTGCAATCTGCTTTACCTGTACTGAAAAATTTTTTAATGTGGACACTGGAAAAGGCACCATAGAGTCTGATAAGTACACTGATTAGCTGATACACTGATCCCAAGACTCTGAGATGGAAAATGCATCGGGGTGTGATGAGTACAGTAAATGTAGCAGTGAGGGGTTTCTCCGTTTCCTCATCCTGACTACCACTTCTGCTTTGCTCAGCTTCAGGCTATATGTGTGGGTAAACTCCACATAATAAAACACCAGAGAGAGCCCCAGCATTTAAACAAACTGCATGGGAAGGGGTTATCAATCAATCCGGATAATTAAATCACTATTAACCACGCACCCTGATTTTCTTTTTTTAACCTTAGATGGACAGAGTTGCGTAACAAAGACCGTGTAACTTAATGTGGAGGTTAGGAGTCAGTAATGTTTGTATTTCAGCTGGGAAAAAAAATGATTTCCTTCAACAATGTCTGAGAAGACACTATGGCTTGATTTTAAGAGAAAGACAAAGTTAATAACACCAGCACTTATAATTGATGCTAAAGAGCGCTACACAGAGCAAAGAAGATACGTTTTCCCTACAATCCGGCCAATCAGGGAGGGCCCAACATGCTAGGAGGGAGAACGAACAAGGCATTTCCTCACGGCTATAAGAAAGAAATAGGAGAAAGAGAGGAGACTCACTAACAAGCCAGCAAAATGAAACTTAGTACAACACAAAAAAAATCAGTATAAACAAAGACTAGAACAAGACAACATTTGAAAAAGAACAAAAAAATTTTATTATGAGAAATCATACAGTAAGAAAAAACTTCACGTGACACATAACAATAAAGTAATGAAACGAGACCAAAGAAACACCAATAGCCTGAATATATACAGATAATTCTAGCCGGCTGCTGCCACGCAGCTCCACACGCTGCTTCTTCCTGTCCTGCAGCAACTCCTGAAAAACAAAGGGCTCCATTAGACCTGAGGACCAACAACCCCACCACCCAAGGAAAACAGGAAACCCAACACCCAGGCGCAGCTCGGCACACGACAACCCAGCCACAGAAGCCTTTACATCCCCCCGCCCCTTCCCAATTCATCCCATCCAAAACACCAAAACAGCTTTGCTCACCCATGCCGATGCGCTGCGGAGCTCCAGCCAGTGCTGCGGAAGGTCACAGAGGCGGGCAGACTGGGCAAATGGAGCTGGGCACGCAAACAGCAGCGGCCAAAGGGACAACTTCCCTGCTTACAGGGCTGCCCTGACGCTGCCGCCATCGCAAAGGGCCCGGGACGCCAAGGCACGGCCAATCCCTGACTTACAGGGCAGCCTGGGTCCACAGGCAGAGGGATGCTCCTTCTCCCCCACACCGGGGCACCTTGACCCATACCCCAACTAACGGGGTGGTCGCCCCATGAAGGCTGCCAGCAGAGCACAAAGGCTTCTGCACCCAGACCTGGTTACAGGCGGGGCGATGACACCCACGGAGCCACAGAGCTCGGTTTCCCCCCCCGGCAGCAGGAACGACACTCAGCAGCCAGGCAGCGGGGCGGCACGGCCAAAGGCCGCGACCGGGATCCCAGCCCCAATTGCAGGGAGGGGGCCAGCACAACCTCACATCTCTCGGCCCCGTGCCTCTGAAAGGCTGGGGCCACATACCCGCCTGACTACAGGGGGCTTCTCCCAGAACACAGCTCACCAAACACAGGGGGCACACGCAGCCCAGTCGACAGGGCGCTGCCCAACACCTCACCATTGCCAAGAAGCCCCACGGAGCACGTGGCTCCCACCAACGCCTGAGCTACAGGCTGGCCCGCCCGGCTGCAGCACAACACCACCTCTTTGGGAACCCAGGGAACAACCTCGACCCACCGAGCGGGGAGGTCGCCCCAGCTACAAGCAGCACCTCAACCTGCACCCTCTGACGGGACAGGGAGGGGTCATTCCCACCAACCGGCTGGCTAAAGCAGCCGCCCCAGACCTGATTACAGGGGGGGCGGGATGCTACGGGGACAGCGGGCTCCTCAGCTTGTGACACGCACCCCGAGTACAGGGCTGTCACGCCGCCAGCAGAACAGGCGGCCACGCAGGGACAGGCCCAAACCCTGGCTACAGGGCGGCCGCGGCCACACAGCTACTGTGTACTGGGCCATTGCCTTCACAGGCCACCAGCAGGCAGCAACACCAAGGGGCCAGGAGAATAGGGGCAGGGAAACGGCACCTTACCCTGCTTACAGGGTGGCCTTGGGGTCCAGCGAGCTCCATTTCCCACTCAGGTGCGGGGAGGTGGCTCTTGCCCTCTGTACGGGGGGCCACGCACCCCAGGCAGCCAAAGGAGCAACAAGGCAAAAGGCCAATTACAGCAAAGACCTGAGCCCTGCTTACAGGGAGGTCGCCCAGCACAAAGCCGGCCTGGTCACCCAAGGTGCCGGCAGCGCTCTACTGAAATGCAACTGTGCCCCTGCTAACAGGGAGGTGCTTTTGCCCAGAGAGCCTCTCTCTTTCACCCCCATCCACAGGCTTCTGCTTCCTCCTCTTGCTCGCTGTTGCCTCCCGGTTCCACACGCTGCTTCTTCCTGTCCTGCAGCAACTCCTGAAAAACAAAGGGCTCCATTAGACCTGAGGACCAACAACCCCACCACCCAAGGAAAACAGGAAACCCAACACCCAGGCGCAGCTCGGCACACGACAACCCAGCCACAGAAGCCTTTACATCCCCCCGCCCCTTCCCAATTCATCCCATCCAAAACACCAAAACAGCTTTGCTCACCCATGCCGATGCGCTGCGGAGCTCCAGCCAGTGCTGCGGAAGGTCACAGAGGCGGGCAGACTGGGCAAATGGAGCTGGGCACGCAAACAGCAGCGGCCAAAGGGACAACTTCCCTGCTTACAGGGCTGCCCTGACGCTGCCGCCATCGCAAAGGGCCCGGGACGCCAAGGCACGGCCAATCCCTGACTTACAGGGCAGCCTGGGTCCACAGGCAGAGGGATGCTCCTTCTCCCCCACACCGGGGCACCTTGACCCATACCCCAACTAACGGGGTGGTCGCCCCATGAAGGCTGCCAGCAGAGCACAAAGGCTTCTGCACCCCGACCTGGTTACAGGCGGGGCAATGACACCCACGGAGCCACAGAGCTCGGTTTCCCCCCCGGCAGCAGGAACGACACTCAGCAGCCAGGCAGCGGGGCGGCACGGCCAAAGGCCGCGACCGGGATCCCAGCCCCAATTGCAGGGAGGGGGCCAGCACAACCTCACATCTCTCGGCCCCGTGCCTCTGAAAGGCTGGGGCCACATACCCGCCTGACTACAGGGGGCTTCTCCCAGAACACAGCTCACCAAACACAGGGGGCACACGCAGCCCAGTCGACAGGGCGCTGCCCAACACCTCACCATTGCCAAGAAGCCCCACGGAGCACGTGGCTCCCACCAACGCCTGAGCTACAGGCTGGCCCGCCCGGCTGCAGCACAACACCACCTCTTTGGGAACCCAGGGAACAACCTCGACCCACCGAGCGGGGAGGTCGCCCCAGCTACAAGCAGCACCTCAACCTGCACCCTCTGACGGGACAGGGAGGGGTCATTCCCACTAACCGGCTGGCTAAAGCAGCCGCCCCAGACCTGATTACAGGGGGGGCGGGATGCTACGGGGACAGCGGGCTCCTCAGCTTGTGACACGCACCCCGAGTACAGGGCTGTCACGCCGCCAGCAGAACAGGCGGCCACGCAGGGACAGGCCCAAACCCTGGCTACAGGGCGGCCGCGGCCACACAGCTACTGTGTACTGGGCCATTGCCTTCACAGGCCACCAGCAGGCAGCAACACCAAGGGGCCAGGAGAATAGGGGCAGGGAAACGGCACCTTACCCTGCTTACAGGGTGGCCTTGGGGTCCAGCGAGCTCCATTTCCCACTCAGGTGCGGGGAGGTGGCTCTTGCCCTCTGTACGGGGGGCCACGCTCCCCAGGCAGCCAAAGGAGCAACAAGGCAAAAGGCCAATTACAGCAAAGACCTGAGCCCTGCTTACAGGGAGGTCGCCCAGCACAAAGCCGGCCTGGTCACCCAAGGTGCCGGCAGCGCTCTACTGAAATGCAACTGTGCCCCTGCTAACAGGGAGGTGCTTTTGCCCAGAGAGCCTCTCTCTTTCGCCCCCATCCACAGGCTTCTGCTTCCTCCTCTTGCTCGCTCTTGCCTCCCGGTTCCACACGCTGCTTCTTCCTGTCCTGCAGCAACTCCTGAAAAACAAAGGGCTCCATTAGACCTGAGGACCAACAACCCCACCACCCAAGGAAAACAGGAAACCCAACACCCAGGCGCAGCTCGGCACACGACAACCCAGCCACAGAAGCCTTTACATCCCCCCGCCCCTTCCCAATTCATCCCATCCAAAACAGCTTTGCTCACCCATGCCGATGCGCTGCGGAGCTCCAGCCAGTGCTGCGGAAGGTCACAGAGGCGGGCAGACTGGGCAAATGGAGCTGGGCACGCAAACAGCAGCGGCCAAAGGGACAACTTCCCTGCTTACAGGGCTGCCCTGACGCTGCCGCCATCGCAAAGGGCCCGGGACGCCAAGGCACGGCCAATCCCTGACTTACAGGGCAGCCTGGGTCCACAGGCAGAGGGATGCTCCTTCTCCCCCACACCGGGGCACCTTGACCCATACCCCAACTAACGGGGTGGTCGCCCCATGAAGGCTGCCAGCAGAGCACAAAGGCTTCTGCACCCAGACCTGGTTACAGGCGGGGCAATGACACCCACGGAGCCACAGAGCTCGGTTTCCCCCCCGGCAGCAGGAACGACACTCAGCAGCCAGGCAGCGGGGCGGCACGGCCAAAGGCCGCGACCGGGATCCCAGCCCCAATTGCAGGGAGGGGGCCAGCACAACCTCACATCTCTCGGCCCCGTGCCTCTGAAAGGCTGGGGCCACATACCCGCCTGACTACAGGGGGCTTCTCCCAGAACACAGCTCACCAAACACAGGGGGCACACGCAGCCCAGTCGACAGGGCGCTGCCCAACACCTCACCATTGCCAAGAAGCCCCACGGAGCACGTGGCTCCCACCAACGCCTGAGCTACAGGCTGGCCCGCCCGGCTGCAGCACAACACCACCTCTTTGGGAACCCAGGGAACAACCTCGACCCACCGAGCGGGGAGGTCGCCCCAGCTACAAGCAGCACCTCAACCTGCACCCTCTGACGGGACAGGGAGGGGTCATTCCCACTAACCGGCTGGCTAAAGCAGCCGCCCCAGACCTGATTACAGGGGGGGCGGGATGCTACGGGGACAGCGGGCTCCTCAGCTTGTGACACGCACCCCGAGTACAGGGCTGTCACGCCGCCAGCAGAACAGGCGGCCACGCAGGGACAGGCCCAAACCCTGGCTACAGGGCGGCCGCGGCCACACAGCTACTGTGTACTGGGCCATTGCCTTCACAGGCCACCAGCAGGCAGCAACACCAAGGGGCCAGGAGAATAGGGGCAGGGAAACGGCACCTTACCCTGCTTACAGGGTGGCCTTGGGGTCCAGCGAGCTCCATTTCCCACTCAGGTGCGGGGAGGTGGCTCTTGCCCTCTGTACGGGGGGCCACGCTCCCCAGGCAGCCAAAGGAGCAACAAGGCAAAAGGCCAATTACAGCAAAGACCTGAGCCCTGCTTACAGGGAGGTCGCCCAGCACAAAGCCGGCCTGGTCACCCAAGGTGCCGGCAGCGCTCTACTGAAATGCAACTGTGCCCCTGCTAACAGGGAGGTGCTTTTGCCCAGAGAGCCTCTCTCTTTCGCCCCCATCCACAGGCTTCTGCTTCCTCCTCTTGCTCGCTCTTGCCTCCCGGTTCCACACGCTGCTTCTTCCTGTCCTGCAGCAACTCCTGAAAAACAAAGGGCTCCATTAGACCTGAGGACCAACAACCCCACCACCCAAGGAAAACAGGAAACCCAACACCCAGGCGCAGCTCGGCACACGACAACCCAGCCACAGAAGCCTTTACATCCCCCCGCCCCTTCCCAATTCATCCCATCCAAAACAGCTTTGCTCACCCATGCCGATGCGCTGCGGAGCTCCAGCCAGTGCTGCGGAAGGTCACAGAGGCGGGCAGACTGGGCAAATGGAGCTGGGCACGCAAACAGCAGCGGCCAAAGGGACAACTTCCCTGCTTACAGGGCTGCCCTGACGCTGCCGCCATCGCAAAGGGCCCGGGACGCCAAGGCACGGCCAATCCCTGACTTACAGGGCAGCCTGGGTCCACAGGCAGAGGGATGCTCCTTCTCCCCCACACCGGGGCACCTTGACCCATACCCCAACTAACGGGGTGGTCGCCCCATGAAGGCTGCCAGCAGAGCACAAAGGCTTCTGCACCCAGACCTGGTTACAGGCGGGGCGATGACACCCACGGAGCCACAGAGCTCGGTTTCCCCCCCGGCAGCAGGAACGACACTCAGCAGCCAGGCAGCGGGGCGGCACGGCCAAAGGCCGCGACCGGGATCCCAGCCCCAATTGCAGGGAGGGGGCCAGCACAACCTCACATCTCTCGGCCCCGTGCCTCTGAAAGGCTGGGGCCACATACCCGCCTGACTACAGGGGGCTTCTCCCAGAACACAGCTCACCAAACACAGGGGGCACACGCAGCCCAGTCGACAGGGCGCTGCCCAACACCTCACCATTGCCAAGAAGCCCCACGGAGCACGTGGCTCCCACCAACGCCTGAGCTACAGGCTGGCCCGCCCGGCTGCAGCACAACACCACCTCTTTGGGAACCCAGGGAACAACCTCGACCCACCGAGCGGGGAGGTCGCCCCAGCTACAAGCAGCACCTCAACCTGCACCCTCTGACGGGACAGGGAGGGGTCATTCCCACTAACCGGCTGGCTAAAGCAGCCGCCCCAGACCTGATTACAGGGGGGGCGGGATGCTACGGGGACAGCGGGCTCCTCAGCTTGTGACACGCACCCCGAGTACAGGGCTGTCACGCCGCCAGCAGAACAGGCGGCCACGCAGGGACAGGCCCAAACCCTGGCTACAGGGCGGCCGCGGCCACACAGCTACTGTGTACTGGGCCATTGCCTTCACAGGCCACCAGCAGGCAGCAACACCAAGGGGCCAGGAGAATAGGGGCAGGGAAACGGCACCTTACCCTGCTTACAGGGTGGCCTTGGGGTCCAGCGAGCTCCATTTCCCACTCAGGTGCGGGGAGGTGGCTCTTGCCCTCTGTACGGGGGGCCACGCTCCCCAGGCAGCCAAAGGAGCAACAAGGCAAAAGGCCAATT